>NC_051066.1:63527341-63770234 GCF_004664715.2 Peromyscus leucopus
GGAGAGAGGCTTCTATCAACAACTGAATACACTTTACAAATTGGAATAAATACTGAAGTATAATACAAAAGTGTTAACAGTGTAGATAGAACTGAAAATGAACATGGCTGAGAAACATGGAAATTTGGGAAATGTTGGGACATTGCATCATGATGGAAGATGTATGAGTTGAACTATGGGCTTTGGATGGAGCATGGAGGAGGGAAAGATGCTGTCTTCAGTTTCAAACCCACTGATGAGGAATCATGTTCCAGTGGATAATCTCAAGCCCAAGATCACACAGATGACCCTGAGTGAACATTATGAGTCACAAAAAAGGAAAAGAATCATGAACATGGGAAAGAGACGCTCAATGAGAGGGAGTATGAGAGCCGAGGGATTCACAGCGATTGGGTTGGCAGTAATGAGAAAGTAATATATGCATGTATGAAATCTTCAAAATATAATTTTAATGAAATAAAAAGTACATATGTGTATCAAAGCAGAGAGCATGAACAGGGGTGACTATAAACATTTCTTCAGTAGCAGAGTTAGCATGATTATAAAGCAAGGGAATATACAATTCAGAAATTCTGCCTAGAGTGAAAGTTCCCTTTAGACAGCAAAAAAACTAGATCTGTTTATTTTTTAGAAATTCATAATTTCATATAAATGCTTTATGCTCTGTAAAGGAACTAGTAAGATTGCTCAGTAGCTATGACAGATTTCTGCTCTTCGAGAGGACCCAAATTTAATTCCAAGGACACACATCATATGGCTTATAGGAGGACAAGGACTCCAGCTCCAGAAGTGTCAAGGATTCTTCTACCATTTGTGGACACTGCTCCCACATGCACATATCACAAGAAGACATACTTATATCCTTGCATTTTTAAAATATTATTTTCATAAATCAATGTTACTAAAATATTTCCTTAAAAGGCTGCATGTTATTAAATAGCCATAAAGCACTGAATTCTGTATCCAGCATTACAATATGGAAAACAAGGTAAGCAATGAGCCTGGGATAGAAAACTAAATAAAATCTTGAGCGAATGTTCATGGTCTTCTTACTATGTGCATTCAGGTTTGTTAGTTTAATGATATTTATGAATTACAGACATTCTATTTTAAAATGAATCATGATGTCCATTATGGATGCAGAAATAAAATTACAAACTTTTCAAAATCCTTTTTAGATTGGAGAAGATCTTGTACAAAATGAAATATGTTTGCCTTGGTAGGGCATAACTCATAGATAACTGATTTAAGTCAAATGAATAAATCAACTTTCTTTTGTGGAATCTTTGAAATGCTATGCTTGTAGATTAAAGTTATAAACTCGACAAAACAAAGAGTCACTCTGAAGTGTACTGGTCCTTATTTTCTCCAGCCCAAACATGTTTAATCTATTAATCCTTTGCCAGTATCTCCCTTGGAATTCTGCACACTTAAAATTCAATATTTCTTAGGCATATATCTTAGAGTTCACCAATTTCCTGAGAGCACCCTTCACGTCCTTGTTTCTGAGGCTGTAGATCAAGGGGTTCAGCATGGGAATCACTACAGTGTAGAACACTGTGGCCACTTTGTCAGCATCTCCAGTGTTTTCTGATGTGGAAGAACAATAAATGGAAAGAATTGTTCCATGGAAGACAGTGATGGCTGTGAGATGGGAGGCACAGGTAGAAAAGGCTTTGCGTCTCCCCTCTGCAGAGCGCATTCTCAGGATGGTGATGAGGATAAACAAGTAGGAGGTGAGGATAATCACAATACTCAAGCTCTCATTGAAGTGGCTACAACAAACAGCACCACCTTATTGATAGTGACATCACTGCAGGCAAGACTTAAGAGAGGAGGTATATCACAGAAGAAGTGGTTGATCACATTTGACTTAAATGATGGGATCTCAAGGGCTAAGCACAAGTGAATCAGAGAACACACTGATGCACAGAGGTAGCAGCCAGATGCCAGTACCATGCAGACCTTTGGGGACATGATGACCATGTACAGTAGTGGGTTACAAATGGCCACAAAGCGGTCATAAGCCATAAGAGTCAACATGAAAATTTCAGTGATCACACAGGTGCAAAACAAATAGAATTGGACCATACATGCCAGGAATGATATGGCTTTGTCCTTATTGAAGATGTTAGCCAGCATTTTAGGCACAATGATGGAGGAATAGCAGAAATCTACAAAGGACAGATGACTGAGGAAAAAGTACATGGGTGTGTGAAGTTAAGAGCTGACCCGAATTAAGGCAGTCATGCCCAGGTTGGCCAAGACAGTGACACCATAAATGAGAAGAAACACCAAAGAGAGAAGAATGCTCAACTCAGGGACATCTGAAAACCCCAGGAGAATGAAGTGTGTCACAGCAGTACAGTTTCCCTCAACCATGTGTCCCATTGAAAATTTGATGGAGAAAATAGCTACATTACACTTTATTGCATGATTTAAAGTGCAGTTTCACCTCTTTCCTAAAAATAGATTCTGGATGCAAAGTTGTAGTAAATATCTGTAAAGATAGAAGCAAATGTTCATCTGAATTTAGCATTAACTAAGGCTTTGATAATAGAAGTGCTTAAAATCCACAGTTTAATTCAGAAATCACAGTAAAATTAAAATACATTCATTGTACATGATGGTTTTGTCATAATTGTAAACATGCCCTTAAATAAAAAAGAAGCATTAGGTATTACTTATTGGGTTAACTCCTTGATCTCTAAAATTCATATTCTATTCCTCTAGAAGCCTTATCAGTCAATCTTCTAAATATTAAATATTTAAATGAGTAAAAATAACTTCTAAGTTTGGAGAACACCTCCAATATCTCCAGAGAAACTTAAATGGCTGATGTGATGGGTTATTTGCTCCCTTAAGGTGTTTTAAAATGGAAGATTGGAATTACCTTCTATATTGCCCTTTACCTCTGTGAAATAATCACATTGATTTAGTTCATTTTAGGGTTTAATTTCAGCTATGGTTTAGATAATATATACTCTTGAGGGCTACATTACCCTATATATGCACGGCTCTTCAGCTTAAACATATATATATATATATATATATATATAATTTAAATATATATTTAAACTACTTTAAAATATATTGCTTTGAGTTTCTTGGAAATTCAAAGACATAGACAGAATTTCTAATGAAAGATGTAGACAGAATATCATTAAGACTATTGCCTACTGATAATTGTGATTATTTAATGTATCAAAGTGTATAAATCAAGTGGGCAATGGTGGCTCATACCTTCATTTTCATCACTAGGAAGGCAGAGACAATCAGTTCTCTGTCAGTTTGCTGCTAGCCTTGCCTAGAAAATGAGTTCCCAGATAGCCAGACCAGTCACACAGAGAAACCTTGTCTCACAAAAACAAAACAAAAAAGTTTATAAATCAAGTGGAAAACTGAGGATGATTCAAAATTTTCATTAATAAATGTGAAAAAAGCATATCACTTGATTTGACCATTTTGTATATTTGATCTCACAGTATACAAGGGTATTTAATTGGAAGTTCAAAACATGGTGCATATCTGGTGAATATTGTACACATAAATTTCATGCTTTGCTTTTCCTTTCAACATAATTAATTTTATTCTTATTATATCTTAATAAAGAATTTATATCCAGATTGTAAAGCAAGTTTCCAGGCTATAATTGTGCGATTTTTTTTTTTTTTTAGGAATTTTGGCTTAAAAAATGTAAAGAGCCCCTTATTTGCTCACTTGCCTTAACCTTAGATAGAAATATAATTGCAGCAGCACTTAGACATTTATGGAGGAAAGAATATAGAGAACACCATGATCTTTTCTCAGCTAATCAACTGATTTAAAAGACTTGAGAATATATTTGTAATTATATCTAAATTTTAACACTTGCCAATGTTCTGCTTTGAAGGTGTTTATTCTTCAAATGTGTAGGAAAGATGAGTAGTTTTTCTTTCACTGACTTCAAAAGAAAACATAATTTTAAAATGTTTTACCATTACCATGATTTATGATGAAAAATATCTTGCTGATATCTCCAGAGAAACTTAAATGGCTGATGTGATGGGTTATCTGCTTCTTTACTAGTAACGAGTTTGAGGCAAGAGGGTATGTATCAGAGTCCAGGAAAGTTTCTGCTGTCACAACAGGAAGAGAGTCTGATGATACCTAATGGAAAAAGCTGCTGATCTCCCCATTGCAATTTTCATTTCACATTAATACACTACACAAATAAAGTAGGAGTTCGAGTAAGAGGTCCCTGGGTGTACAGCTGGGAAAGCTGCATAAGAGGGACATATCAGACTCCTTATCTCAAAACTGAAATAAATATTCTCTCTTCTGCTTCATTTGGTTCATATGTCTATGTTCCTACATGAACATTACTGAGTGTTACTTACTCCTACTCCCAATGTGGGGTGACTGTGAGCCCAATCTCTCCACAGCCTCTGCCAGATGGAGTGGATGAAGCTAGCATGAGGGAGAAAGAAATTAAATTACAAAAAAAAAAAAAGCAATATTCACTTCTGTTTTTTCACAGTTTCCCTCTAAGACCAGTAGCTCTTCCATGTCTTTCTGCAGATTAAACTGATAAAATTTCCTGGAATATTATACCTTACCAAGGAAGGAGTACATTCTCTTACTTGCATTCTCATAGCATGGTATCTGCTAATGCACACTCCAGAATCAAGGCATAAAACACAAAATAACAAAGGTTTACACTTTTGTAGTCTCCGTTTACAAAATTTTCTTTATATATGAATAGAATAATATTATTCCATAGAGGAAAAATCCAAATTTTGAGTTCTCAGAAACTATTATTTTAGTGTATTCAACCACAAAATGAAGTGTTTATGCAGATCCAACCAATGATCCTGTGAAACAAACATTACATGCCTCCCTCTGCTCCTGATGATGTCACTACAGAAAATGCTACAGCCTTTATGTGTGAGTGTGCATCCCCAGAGCCTATGATCCTAAGCTTCTGAAAACAAGCACCAATCTCTATGGGATATCATTGTGACAACAAGAAAATTACTCCCTCTTGAGATTCAATTATTAGTACAATGAGATATAAAATGTGGAAATTAATCAGTGTGAATCAGTGTATCATAAGGTAACACAATTTAATTCAAATTCTTGATGAACAATGTATGCTATTACTTGTAGCTAGAGTTTTCCTGGTCCTGCCTGGACCATGGTCAGGACAAATCTCTCTCACCCGTCAGTCCCGCAGCTGCTCAGACCCAATCAAGTAAACACACAGAGACTTACATGACTTATAAACTGCATGGCCTAATGGATCAGGATTCTTGATAACTGTTCTTATATCTTAAATTAACCCATTTCTATTAATCTATAAGTTGCTACATGGCTTGTGGCTTACTGGTATCTTAACCTCTGCTTCTCATCATGCAAGCTGGCAGCATCTCTCTCCCTCAACCTTCCAATTCCCAGAATTCTACTCCTCCTTGTCTTGCCTACATTATCCTTCCTGCCTGGCTACTAGTCAGAGTTTTACTTATCAATCAATCATAGCAACATATATTTACAGCATATAGGACATCCCACAACAACTATTCAGCATTACCTTTGTGTAATTTGTGAATAGGTGGCATAAGACATGTTTGTCTTATATCAACAGTCCACTACAGACACAATAGATGGTGAGAAGTCACCATAGTTTCTCCAAAGAACAGAGAGAAGTGAGTGAATGTTGCCAAGTCCTACCTACACCCCAGCTAACATGCTTAGAGTATCTATTGTCATATTTTCTGTAATACTGTCAGCATTTCTGTTACCTTTACAGATGAGGCGAATGAAACTTAGGCAGATGAATCCTACCCTCAGCTAAAAACATGTGATCTCTGTTAGAAGAAACTGGATTTATCTTCTTGGTTTGTAAAACCATCTGACAATGGAAAAACCACAGCTGCTGAAGTGATACTGGGAGAGCTGACTCCATGTGCTTTGATGGAGACCAGGACACTGGCTCTCCTCTCTTCCCACACCTGGTCTTTTCCTAAGTATACAAGGTGGACTTCAAAAATGTGTGTTTAAGTAGTTTGTGTGCTTATAGATGCACTAGAGTGTCCAAAAATTGTATGAGTGCAATTAGAATCAAACAGAGTTTCCAACTATCAATGGCTTATGTGGTGGTATTGTGTTCCCCAAAATATTGTGCACCCTAATAAACTTATCAGGGTTCAGAGACAGAACAGCCACAATATTAAACATAAAGTTTAGACAGTGGTAGCACACAGTTTAATCCTAGCATTCCAGAGGCAGAAATCCATGTGCTCAAGGATACAACCAAGCATGGTGACTCACACCTTTAATCTCAGAAAGCGAGCCTTTAATCCCAGGGAGTGGTGGTAGAAAGCAGAAATGTATATAAGGCATGAGGACCAGAAACTAGAAGCATTTGGCTGGTTAAGCTTTTAGGTTTTGAGCAGCAGTTCAGCTGAGAGCCATTGGGATGAGGACACAGACGCTTCCAGTCTGAGGAAACAAGACCAGCTGAGAAGTTGGCCAGGTGAGGTTAGCTGTGGCTTGTTATGTCTCTCTGACCTTCCAGTATTCACCCCAATACCTGGCTCAGGTTTGATTTTATTAATAAGAATCTTTAAGATTTGTGCTACAGGCTTATATGTAATTACCTATAATCAATGAGAATTTCTTAAGTTTGAAGTAATTTTCAAAGTGTCCTTTTATACTCTGTATCATAATATATCTTTTCTCTCATTTTTAAACACACAGGGTTTCCTTTGTATATTTACATCTGTGTTAACTACTCCAATGGGAAAATCAAGAGTAAATGTTCAAAGCTTAAAGCATGAGAATTACTGGAGGTTTTCTCATGAAGCTTGGCATTTTTCTTTTCGTCAAGACAATTCAAATCTATAACTTTCTTCTTTCTCCCTTGTATTTGTATGTTCATTTTATATAAGATAATTGTATTTTATGCATATTTTAGTTTGTGGAATAATATGTTGAAATCAGATGTAACATAGTTAATGGACATATAGTACCCTCCTATTCATTTTTTTCATTTTTTAAATTTATTTATTAAATTTAATTTTACATATCAGCCATGGATTCCCTTGTTATTTCCCCCCCCACGTCCCCCATCCCCCATCCCCCAATTCCCATCTCCTCCAGGGCAAAGACTCCCCCGAGGATTGAGTTCAACCTGGTAGATTCAGTCCAGTCAGGTTCAGTCCCATCCTCCCAGGCTGAGCCAAGTGTCCCTGTATAAGCCCCAGGTTCCAAACTGCCAGTTCATGCACTGAGGACAGGACCTGGTCCCACTGTCTGGATGCCTCCCAAGCAGATCAAGCTAATCAACTGTCTTATTTATCCAGAGGGCCTGATCCAGTTGGGGGCTCCTCAGCTATTGGTTCATAGTTCATGTGTTTCCTTTCATTTGTATATTTGTCCCTGTGCTATCACACTATGTGTGTCTCTTGAATGACAGATTCCTACAAGAATAAAATGGAAAAAGCAACTATGGATGGTAGCTTTGGAAAAATATTGTAATCACCCTAGCAGATGCCTCACATAGAGTTTTTTGGTGTCTCCCTTACCTTAGACCTAAAGATATGAAAAAATATTATAGGAAGTGGCTTATTCTTTTAAAAATACTTTACAACCATTGCTCATGAACATCATATAATTAACCTTTTAATTATATTTTTGTTATGGTTTTCTTTTTGATAGTGTTTATTTTTTAGAGTAGATGCAGATTTAATTAATAATGAGAACTAAATATTTTAAACCTGTTTTTCCAACCTCTTTATGATTTCTACATTACTTATCCCTTATATTTGTTAGTATATAAATTGGCCACAAGTATTGAACCAGTTTTGATACATTGCTAACTATATCCCATAGGGTATTCCTCTAATCATAATTCTTGGGAATTTACTTAATCTTTTTTTTTATTCTTGGAATTACTCCAATATGCTACACTAACTTTACTTTCACATCACAAAAAAAGACATTTGTGTCTTTTTTTGTGGCCATTTCATAAGCTATTTGTATATTTCATTCTAGTGTCTGTTATTTAGCATACAAAGTAGTTGGTTTTGTTATGTTATTTTTTTCAAAACTATGTTTTCTCTACTAATTTCATTTCTTTAACCTTCTTTTGTGTACTATGGTCTACATACACTGGTTCCGTCCTTCTCTGCAATGCCCCTTCTTTTACGTTTATGTAGTATGTATTCTATTATCCTCGTTTGATTCTAGCCCTGCCTCCCTGCATACTTAAGTAAGATTGCTTTATCCTATTATATTGCCTCTTTATAGAGTCATGAAATAGAAGCCAATATATATGCACAAATATAAATACTGAAATCCAGGACTTGCATATGAGAAAAAAAATCCAATGTTTTCATTTATGAGTCTGATTTATTTTATTAACATGATCTTCAGTTCTATCCATCTTTCTACAAGGAATAGAATTCCATTCTTTATGAAGAATTAAATTTAATTCTCTGTATGTGCCATATGCCTTGTATGTAGTCCTCAGTTGGTTGACATCTACACTGACTTTTGCTTTTGATGAGAGCAGTGCAGCAATAAACATTCATGTGCAAGTATCTCTATAGTAGGATTAAGTTCTTTGGATATTTGCCTAGGTATTGTGGGAGGCTGAGAGAAGTTGATATAGGGAAACTGTTGTCAGGATGTATTGTATGAGAGAAGAATCTATGTTCAACTTTTAAAAAAGTAAATTGAATCTATGGCGGTTAAGAATACTACTGGGCGGAGTTTCCTTTTCCTCTTTTTTTTAACGTTATCTTTTTATTCTGATTGGATTACTTTTTGTTTTCTTCCTTCTGTTTTGAGTTTCTGGATTGTTTATCTGGTTGATGAGATAGTTAATACAAGATATTGATCTGCATCTCATGTTTACTGTGAACTCTCTATGTAGAGCAGGCTGTCCTCAAACATGTTCTGATCTCCCCGCTATTTCCAAAGCAAGTAAGAATACAGAAAAGTTATATATAAATGATACTGTGAAACTCATCTCTTTGGTGGTTTACTGAATTATTAGCAATTATAAAGCAGGAAGACACCTTGATAGATTTTTTTGTATAACTATAATATGACCATCTTTACTCCACATATGATAGAAATAAACCTATATTGCTTTTCATTTCATTTGCTGGAAAAGGTGAGTAAATACATATTCATCTAAGAGAAGGCACTAAGGGCAGACAAAAGTAATTACATCACTCAACTCATTTATTGAATTTATTGAGGTTATTGAGAGGGCATTGGTTGAGGAATGAACTCAGAGCCACCCATGTCACTGTAAAGCTCTCCTGCACATAAAGAAGCATCACTGGAGTCTCTCTAGATATGGGGGTTTCAGATGGGATCAACCGTGTGTAAAATTCAGAGCCCACTTTGATTGTGAACCTGAAGTTCTTAAGAGTCAGGCACATAAGAGAGAAGAAAAATGGTACCATGGAAGATGGGAATCTAGACATTTGCTCTCTGCATGAATTGTAGCAAGCTTGGTCAGTCACAGGATCCCTTCTCCTAAGCAGTCAATTATTGCTGCTTGTATAATCTTGAGAAGACATCTGATTTCTGTTTCCTGCATCTTGTAACAATATCAGTATAAAAGAAAAGGTGGACAGGACTACATAAGGCCTGATATGGAATGTCAGATTTCTTTAATACAATAAATTAGTTTTAAATTTTGGTTGAGTCTCTCTTGATATCCATTAAAATATACTGAGAATATGTTATTTAAATAACTATTATTGCTGAGTACATGCACACACACATAATCGCACATCAATAAGGTCATATTAGCTCTCAAAACAATTTCTGATTATTGATACAGTAACAATATTCTTATATGCCTGATGTTATAACTTTCTTTTCTTCTGAGTAAAATCCATCCCTCAATGAAAGTTATATGCAAAATATATATATTCTTTTTCATGAACTAAATTTGTAATTATACATATTTTTGTGAAAACATCCTCCTATCACCCTTTGATCAATTACTACATTCATTTCTTTAAAAATCTCTATCAAAGATATTATTTTCTGTATCATGCAATAGTCACATTCATCCTTTCCATACTATAGATGACCGCATTATTGAAGGCAAGTGCTATTTCTCATATTCACAATGATTTCTATTTTATGTGAGAATGAAAACATTCTCTTTTTTAAGATGCTCCTGTGTCCTAAACATCTGACAAGAATAGAAGATAGAATGATATTTATTAGATTATACAAGTATTTTTAGATGACACACACATTATCGTGTAATCTAAATAATTATATTTAAAACTATTTAACATGATCCATTTTGGAATGAAATGTTAAAATACCTTTAACCTTTTTCAGAAGCTAAAAGAAGTAGATTTGGTTTTTCCATACCAAACCCATTAATTTAGCCATGCATAATATTAACTCAACTATTTCTAAAAGCATGTTTAAGACGATATATGATAACAGTTCATATATTCATGAAAGACCACAAAATAATGTGAAGTCCCATGAGAAATTACTTGACTCCAAATGTCTGAAAATTTTAATTGTGTCTAACATTCTTAACATGTGGTATCATGGTCATTATTTTGGTGACTGTGTCTTGGACATCCTTATTTCTAAGACTGTAGATCAAGGGGTTCAGCATGGGGATCACCACTGTATAAAACACAGAGCCCACTTTGACTGTGAGCCTGGTGTTATTAGAGTTGGGCACACAAAAAAGAAATAAAATGGTGCCGTGGAAGATGGTGATGGCTGTCAGGTGGGATGCACAGGTGGAGAAAGCCTTACGACGCCCACTGGCTGAATGCATCTTGAGGACAGTAACAACAATGAATAGATAAGACAAAAGGATGAGGAGGAGTGTGCTGACAGCATTAAAAGTGGCAAAAATGAACAACAGTAATTGACTGATGTGAGTATCAGAGGAAGAAAGGGCTAGCACTGAAGAGAATTCACAGAAGAAATGATCAATTCTATTGACACCAGAAAAAGATAATTGCACAATAGAACCTGTCAGTGTCAGGGAACATGTAAGACCCCATGCATAGGAACCCACCACCAGTGTGACACAGAGTTTCTGGGACATAACTACAGTATAAAGCAGGGGGCTGCAGATAGCCACAAAGCGGTCATAGGCCATAACCACTAATAAAAAGGCTTCAGTTACCACAAAGATACAAAATAAAAAGTATTGTACTATGCATTCTACAAATGAAATGGTTCTGTCTCTTGCAACAAGGTCCACCAGCATCTTGGGAGCAATGATGGAAGAATAGCAGAAATCCACAAAGGAGAGGTGGCTGAGGAAGAAGTACATGGGGGTGTGCAGTTTGGGGTTGATTCTGATGATGAGGATCATGCCGATATTGCCTACCACAGTGATGCTGTAGATGGTGAGAAACACCAAGAAGAGAGGGACTTTCAGTTCTGGATAATCTGAGAAGCCCAAGAGGGTGAAAATGGCCCCACTATTGTTTCTTTCTGATAGCAACATCATTGGTTTGTAAGAGTATGATCAGTTCTGAAAATGAGAAAAATTAATAGAAAGAGGTTACCTGTGAAACACTCACCTCTAAACCGTGGTGAGTGAGGTAAAGTATACGTTTCAGCATCTGTGTGCCGGCTGTCTTAGATAGACTACTGGGACTTTTAAAGAAGGACCAGGGCACAAACTAATGGAAATACCATATTTAAAGTTTCTTCTTAAAGACACATTGAGTTAAAATGCAAACTCTTGCCTTTTTATATTTCTGATTATAGAGTGAGATTTATTATACTTATTTTAAATTAGTTATTTTTTCTTCATTGAATACTATAAGTTCCTAAGTGATAAGACTGATGTTAATATAATGATATATTATCTTAAACTGATACTCAGTATTACAGAAAATTTTGAACTATATTTTTATTATACCTTTACACAGTCCTAACAATTCGTGCTGTGCTTCTTTGTTTTGATCTTATTTCACTTTTTTCCTTACCCTGTGACCCGGTACATTTCAAAACCAGATGCATAATAATTATTTTTTCTGTTAATATGCCCTGTAATTCAGACAATTCTTTTTATTAATCATTCCACATTGACAGAATAATAAAAACATAGCAAAGAGAAGTTGTATTTTACTGCTTTATAGTATTCGTTAGCATTCAAGGCAGAGAAATGTGACTTTCTCACTAGCATACAGATAGAGCCCTGCCTCCATCCTCATATCTACACCTCTGATCTCCACACACCTAGCCACATATACACTTCCTGAACATCAGACCGATTATGTTCTAGGCCCAGATGATGAATTATTTCCTCTTAGTAATCATCTTGTTGAATATTGGTAAGTACTCTTGGGGTACAACTGTGGAAAATGGAGCATTTGTGGTGGAAAGTAGATATTTTTAACACCTTCACCAAGAAAAGGCACAAGAAAACTGAATGCAAGGGGATTCGCTCATCAAAGAGTAAGCTCTCATGAAGACTGACGGAAACTTTACATTTCTAGGCCAGTCTATCTGTTTGTTTGCCTTTTTTCATTTTCTGATTCTCCATTCAAGACACTTAATATGGTCATTCTGTCCCTCAATTATCTGAGAATGAAATAAAAAAACAACAAACTAACTAATTAACTAACTAACTAATATTACATTCTACAGGGATTTCCTATAAATATAAATTTGTAATTAATAACAAAAATACTATATTTTATTATTTCCTTGGAGGTCAAGTACCAAATACTTCCTTACCTAGAATTTGTATCTCTGTACCTTCTGGTAATAATCTCTTTGTTATATAGACCATGGTATAATTTCAGATAATCTGTTGGTAATAATGTCAAAATACTTACAAAAGTAATTCACTCATATGTCCTCTGTGCTCTTATATTCATGAAATTGAGATATGACATACAACCTCTTAAGACATTCTATTATTAAGCAAGGGACTCTAGCTGTCACATTCACTTATTCATAATGTTTCATTTTGCAAAGTATTGCAATTCCTGTAAGCATGAATTGCACAGAGTACAGTGGATCCAGGAGAACAGTCCTGTTATTACCTTGTACACAAATCTTCCTTATTATCTTTTCTCATGTTATTTGCTTGTTTCTTTGCTCCAAGAGGTCATAATTCTAAAGGAAATTAGTATTTTTGATATTTTTCTCTAGCATAGACTGTTGCACTTTGATTTGTTTCTTTAATTAACATGAATGGCTTTCCTCGTGACATTTTCCATCACACTTTGTGTGGCTCTTCCTCCTTTCTTCTTCTCATCACTCTGTCTGTCCTGATTATACTTTTCTAGTCCCCGTGTCCCTGTCCACTTCCAAGCCACAAGTGTTTTACTACCCTTCCCACTCAACCTTTTTACAACCCGCTTTTTCTCTCGTGATTCATTAAAAATAATTATAAATCTTATCATCTCACTGATTCCACCCACTTACAGAACCTAGAAGACTAACATTTCTCATATTTTCCATTCTCTTCTATCCCTGCACCCCATCTGTCCTTCTTTACCTGTGCTGAGGAATTTAGATGAGCCCTTTAAAATGTCTGCAGAAAGACTGCTCTCCACTTCTTCATTATTGACACAAGCTCCAAAACCCAGGGAAACAGCAAGGGCTGGGTTCTTTCCTCCAAAATTGTCATGCTGTCTGAAAAGAAAAGGAAAGAAAGGAAGAAAGGAAGAAGAAAGAAAAAAGTCTTTTCTTTCAATCTTCAACCTGTAAAAAACTGTAGAATGTCTTTTGTCTGAGAGATTTACATTATTATATTAGAAGTTACAGCCTTGGGGGCACAAGCCTTTGGGACAATCTAGTCCCTTTCTCTTGAGATCTTGAAATAGGCAGTGGAAATTAATGAAGTAATATGATGTAACTTTAGCAAATCAGAGATTATAATGTTTGATATCACAATTTATTTAACTTTTAGGGAAAACATCTGCTCAATCTTTAGTGTTTTGTTTTTGTTTAGTTTTTAGATTTTTAAATTTTCTCTTATTCTACTAATATTGGAGTATATATTTTTCTTTACTATTGATGGATTTATAATTATGTTTATAGTCATTTTGCCTTCATATATATCTGTGTATCACATGTCTACAGTACCCAAAGAACCAGAAAATGGTGTTATATCCTCCAGTCAATGGGTAACAGATGCTTGTTAGCTACCATGTGAGTGCTCTTAATTATAAAACCACCTCTCCATCTCCAGATGTGCTTTGTGTTTCAATTCTAATTCCTGAAGCTGTAGTTAACTATTGTTCATGTGATATCTTTTGCCTCTGATATTGGCCTTCCTGTGACAAATGACTATCTTAGTACTATTGCAGTATCCCAAAATCAGTGCTTGTAATCCTTACTTTTCAGATACTTCAAGAATACCTTGTTTCCTTGATTTATTGGTTGGCTCCTTGATTGTTCAAGATTAAGTTATTTAGTTAACCCATGTTTGCATATTTTCACCTACCCAAAGCTATCTTCAGATTCAATGCAATCCCCTATAAAATTCTAACACAGCTCTTTACAATTCTTGAAAGGACAATTCTCAGCTTCATATGGAAACACAAAAAACCCAGGAGATCTCATCATTCCTGATCTCAAGTTGTACTACAAAGTTACACTAATAAAAACAGCAGGGTATTGGCATAAAAATAGACATGTTGTTCAATGTAATCAAATTGAAGTCCCAGACATAAATCCACACACCTATAGACACTTTATTTTTGAGAAAGAAGCCAGAAATATACACTGGAGACGAAGACAGCATCTTCAACAAATGGTGTTTGTCAAACTAGATGACTTAATATAGAAGAATCCAAATAGAGCCATACTTATTACCCTGCACAGAACTCAACTCCAAATAGATCAAATGCCTAAACATAGAACCAGATACATGAAACCTGATAGAAGAGAAAGTGGGGAAAAGCCTTGAACTCATTGGCACCGGAGGAGATATTCTGAACAGAACACTGTTAATGCAGGCACTAAGATTAATAACTAATAAATGGGGCTTCATGAAACTGAAAAGCTTCTATAAGGCTAAAGATACCATCATTAGGCAAAGTAGCAACCTACTGAGTGGGAAATGATTTTATCAATCTACAGGAAATAGAAGACTAATATCCAAAATATACAATGAACTCAAAAAATTGGACAGCACAAAAACAAATAATCAATTAAAAAGGAGGGTAGAAATCTAAACAAATCTCAATAGAAGAAACTCAAATGGCTGAGAAACACTTAAAGAAATGTTCAACATCAGGGGAATGCAAGTCAAACTGCTTTGAGATTCCAACTTATGACTGTCAGAATAGCTAAGATCAATAACACAAGTGACAGCTCATGTTGATGAGGATAAGGAGCAAGTGGAGCATCCCTTCATTGCTGGTAGGAGTGAAAACTTGTATAGCCACTATGGAAATCAGTATGGTAGTTCCTCAGAAAAATAGTAATCAATCTACTTCAAGATCCAGCTATATCACTCTTTAACATACACACAAAATATACCAAGTTTGTTGCTGCTGTATTCACAATAGCCAGAAATTGGAAATGATGTAGGTTTCCATCAACAGAAGAACAGATAAATAAAAAGTAGTACATTTAGAATATGGAGTATTGCCCAACTGTTTAAAAAAATGACATCATGAAACTTTCTTGCAAATTGATGGAACTAGAATAAAGAAATCACCCCAGTGAGGTAACCCAGACCCAGTGAAATAGATATGTTGCGTATTCACTTACTTCTGGGTGTTAGCTATTAAATAAGAGATAGCCAAGCTGCGATCCATACACCCAGAGAAGACAGGCATAGAGGAAGGGACTAAGGTAGATACATGGCTCTCCCTGGGAGAGGATAATTAGGAGTGAATGGAGCAGAGAGGGTAGGGTAAGGGAATAATAGAACAGCAGGCTCAGGTGGGAAGAGGGAGGGGAGATGGATTGAGGAAGGAAACTGCAGGAGAGATAGCTAGAACTGAATGGCATTTTAGGGGAGGTATGGAAATCAAGTGTAGTCCACAGTAATAATAAACTGACTCCTAAATATATTCTGTTGTACTCATAGGTTGGTGCCTTATTCAGCCATCATCAGAGAGGATTCCTCCTGTAACAAATGGGAACACATACAGAGGCCCAGACATTACACACAGAAAGAGACCTTGGAACACACTATTCTAAGAGATATCTTCATTAGATCCTTCCCCTCAGTCTCAGGGCACCCCATGGAAGAGGAGGCAGGAAGAGCAGGGGAGACAGAAGGAATGAAGGACACCAGGAGAACACGGCCCTCTAAACCAGTTGAGTAAAGCTGATATGAACTCACAGAGACTGAAGCAGCAATTACAGGATCTCCACGGGTCTGCACTAGGTCCCCTGCATATATAAAACAGCTTTTAGCTTAGTACCTTTACAGGACTCCTGAATATGTGAATGAGTGGGTCTCTGATTCTTGTGTGCTTGCTTGAGGCCCTTTTCCTTCTGTTGGCCTGGCTTATCCAATGTCAACATGATTTTGTTTTTTTATCTTAGTACATTTCATTTCGTTATGTTTTGTTGATATTTCTTAGAAGTCTGTTGTTTTCTAATGAGAGATAGGAAAGCAGTGAATCCAGATGGGAGAGATTAGGGAAGTACTGGGAGGAGTAGAGGGATGGAGCTGTATTCAGATTATATTGTATGGGGAAAGAAACTATGCTTAATAAAAGGGACAAAAAGAAAAAAATGAAAAAGTTTAGAAGGGGAAGTAGTTGAAGTGATAATACGTGTTTAAAATATACTGTATGAAATCCTCAAATAACTAAACAAATGTTATCTAATAATAATTTTTACGATTGTGTGTTATAAATCTATTCTGTTATCTCTGTCTTTACCTATTTTTTTCTTTGTATTTTTTATTCTCTGGAAAGGCTTGTGAAATATATTCTTTATAAAGCATACCTTTCACTGAAAATGTGTAGTTTTTGTACTTGTCTTGGTTATTTGCAGTCTGATGTTTTGTTCTATGCATTTTGGGTCTGCTTTGTTTTTCATATTTTAGTTCCTTGAATCATATCATTAAACAATTTACAATGTTAGTATTTCATGTAGAAATGCATCTGACAATCTTCCTTTTTACTGTTGTTTTTTGTGTCTTATATGTTAGTATACTTTAATTTTATGTCCATGGGTTTCCTGGGCGTACTTAATTTTATAGTTGAATATAGATCATTTATGGCATTTTTGTTCATCTCTATATATTTATAAAATTTCTGAAAAAATATTTTTCTAAATTCTTTTTTATATTATTGTGGCCCTAGGAGATCTATGCTATGGTTTGATTAGTATCTTGGGATTTAGATTTCATTTATGGTTGCCATATTTTCTGTCCCAGGCAATGTTCAAAGTACCCATGAACATAAGGAACATTCACCTGTAGTCAGGTAACATCTGTGAACATCTGTAAATACAGTTTCATTTGTAGTATTCTTCACCTCAGAAAGTACTCATATACTTGTTGATAAAAAAACAAAAATATAGACATAATTGAAAATATGGATAAACTTTTATAATGAAGGAATGAAGAAAGACCATATAATTAAAAAAAATTCTGTCTCTGTCTTACTCTATTTCTGTGTGTGTGCATGTGCACATGTGTGCGAAGGATACAGGATAACTTCAGAAATGTTCCTCAGATACCATCTACCTTTGAAATATTAGAAAAAGCTTTGATGGCTAGCACAAGCCACAAAGATCTACATATGTCCATCTCCCCAGTGCAGTGACTACAAACTCATGTTATCATGTACAACTGTTTTAACTTCAGTCATGGAATAAACCTCAAGTTCCTGGTTTCACTAGTAAAGTATTCTACAGACTGCTCTGTCTCCCCATGTTCCGTAAGGTGTATATATAGCTATACACACGAGACTGGAATTAGTATTTGAAAAAAAAAATCTGAATTCAGTTATGTATTTTATTAGTCCATGATTTGTCAAAACGTGGAGCCTATGATGGATTTTGAAAACATGTATATGCACACAATTGACTATTATTCATTTGTAAAATGTCTATTGTTTTCAAATATATGGTTAGAATGGAAGATCTTTTGATGAAATCATCTGGGTACTGAAGGAAAAGGCTCTATGTTCCTAGAGCTTGTGCAGGTTAAGGGGAGAAAGTTTGGAGAAAGGATGTTTGATGAACACAGGCTACATTTGGAATTGGATAGAAGATTTAATGGTAAATGATAACTATCAGACTAGGGTAATTATGGAAATCATCAGAAATAACTATAATTAGTACCTCCTGCAAAGCATCTTGTATGTTCTCAGTATTATAAAGATAATGTGTGCATTTTATACAATCCAGTTATTTTGCTCTTCATTGTATGCTGCATATGAGTATTGTGTGCCATATAATGCTGCATGGAACATGTAACTTATGCCTCATTAAAATATGGATGATCTTAAAACTAGTACATCAGACAAAAGTAATTAATTTTAATTGCTTATGTTGTGGCCTCAAAAGATCAGCAACATTCAGTCTCCAGAGTTTGTGTCTCCAAGACTGGAGCAATAAATACAAGATTGTGTATGTCATCCCACTCACAGAAGTTCCACCTTGATCTGCAAAAGGTTTGCTTTTAGGCTGCAAAAGACAGGTAGATATTAGTTTCCATCAGGAAAATAACTCAATATGAAGATAAGTAATTTTGATATATGGCATTATTGACCATGATGAAATATACCCATATTTTCATACAACATATCTCTGCATATCAGAGATTCCCTTATATATTAGCTTAATGTTTTATCTTGACAGTATATTCCAGTATATCTTAGTTTTAGTTATGTTATTTTCATTACATCTGATAGTTTAAAGTCTCTACTTTGTTTCATAAGGAAAGCATGATTACTTTAAAACAATTATGTTAATATCTTGACAAGAAAGCTAAATGGGGATGTGGTGCTTGAGAAATGAATGAACAGCTTTGAATCAAAATACCAGGACACTAGATATAGGTATATAGATTTCTCTGTATTTTCAAATCACTGGATTTGTTCTTGCATAGAAATACACATTCTGTGATTGTTGGTGTATATGTGTGTGTGTGTGTGTGTGTGTGTGTGTGTGTGTGTATGTTTCAACCTCTCTGTCTCCTTGTCTATGTTTCTGTCACTTTCTGTCTTTGACACTATTTCTGACACTCTCATTCCAGTGTGTACATGTGCACATGTCTGTAGAGGCCACAGGATAACTTCAGAAATGTTTCTCAGCCACCATCTACCTTGATTTGGAAGATCAAAAGGGCTACTATGGCTATCAAAGGAGCCATACAGAGCTACATAGGACCATTTCCCCAGTGCAGTGGCTACAAGCTCATATCACATACAATTGTTTTAACTCCAGCTATTGGAATAAAGCTCAGGTCCCTGGTTTCACTAGGAAAGTACTCTACAGACTGCTTTGTCTCCCTGTGCTCCATAAAGTAAAATTTCCTTATATTCTATTCTGTTTCTATTCTTTAGGCAATATATGAGAAAATAAGGAAGTTTTGCTGTATAAATTATTAAGGCTGCTTTTAGAAAGTAGTTTCCCAGGGTAAGATACACAATCTTTTTCAGATCCAATGTAGAATAACAAAGTATGTCCACAGAATATATATATATATAATTATATATATATAAATATATATATATTTTATTATATTATTATATAATTTAAATGTATAATTATATGATATACATTATGTTTAGACATTTGAAATTTTTGTTTTTGAATATGAGGTTTAAGAAAATATAGGTTAATAATTTATGAATATACAATGAAAATGAGAGGCTACTCTATTAGGTATAAAATTAACTGGAGACGAAGATAATACAATTCCATGTTCTTGCAAGAATAAGTGCAAAAAATCGCATTCCCAGCATACAATTTAACTCATTAATTGTATTTAAAAAGCTCTAAAAATGATTCTGAATTTCTAAACTGTGTGACCTATAGTTTCTCTGGCAGACCAAAATTGGTATGTTCAAAGAGGAATTTGCTTTTTAATCCAGAAATTATAACATAGTGAGGCTGTATATACAATAAAAATACTCCCAGCTCCCTCCCTCATTCTCTATTTTATTAAGTTTTAGGATAAACTCCATATTCTGGAGAAGAAAAACCATGTCGTTGACATATGGAAATAACAGTGGGCCCATGTTCACTCTCTTGGGCTTCTCAGATTACCCAGAACTGAAAGTCCCTCTCTTCTTGGTGTTTCTCACCATCTACAGCATCACTGTGGTAGGTAACATTGGCATGATCATCATCATCAAAATTAACTCCAAGCTACACACCCCCATGTACTTCTTCCTTAGCCATCTTTCCTTTGTGGATTTCTGTTACTCCTCTGTCATAGCTCCTAAGATGCTGGTGAACCTTGTTGCAAGAGACAGAACCATTTCCTTTATAGAATGCATAGTACAATACTTTTTCTTTGCTATCTTTGTGGTAACTGAATCCATTCTATTAGTGGCTATGGCCTATGACCGCTTTGTGGCCATCTGCAACCCATTGCTTTACACAGTAACCATGTCCCAGAAAGTCTGCATCAGTCTGGTAGTGGGATCATATGCGTGGGGACTGACATGTTCCTTGACAATGACATGTTCTGCTGTCCAGTTATCTTTCGTTGGTTTCAACGTGATTGATCATTTCTTCTGTGAGTTCGATTCACTACTAGCCCTCTCCTACTCCGACACTCATTTTAACCAAATACTTCTGTTCTCACTTTCCACTGTGAATGCCATCAGCACTCTTCTCATTATCCTCCTGTCATATATGTTCATCCTTGTCACCATACTCAAGATGCAATCATCCAGCGGGCGCCACAAAGCCTTCTCTACATGTGCCTCACACCTGGCTACCATCACCATCTTCTATGGCACTATCCTGTTTCTGTACTCTGTGCCCAACTCCAAGAATTCAAAGCTCACATTCAAAGTGGCCTCTTTGTTTTATACCCTCGTGATTCCCATGGTCAACCCCCTGATTT
Organism: Peromyscus leucopus; assembly: GCF_004664715.2. NCBI lineage: Eukaryota > Metazoa > Chordata > Mammalia > Rodentia > Cricetidae > Peromyscus > Peromyscus leucopus. The sequence goes on from NC_051066.1 coordinate 63,548,355, forward strand.
ACAGTGTAAGGAATAAAGATGTGAAGGATACAATCAGAAAAATAATGGATATTAAATTTATAATTTTGTTCCATTCATCTTCTCGAGATCTTTAACCGTGGCATTAGTAAAGCAGTTTTATAGAGTTTGAGAGTAATATCACACTAAAATTAATAATTAATATTTTCAACTGAACAGAAATAGAAATTGTTTTAAAGATAATTCCCTGTTCTCTGTATTCACTTTTCAGAAATAAACCAGAGAATTCACTAGCCATTTATATTCTACCCCAATACTGAAGTAACATTATAATTTATAATCTCATTATAAAGATGAAAAGATATATACCATGGGGAATACTCTATATTATGTAATGGAATTGCCTTATATCTGATACCTCAGAAAGCTGAGATTTTTATAGAACATATGTGTGATGTAAAAGTAGATATATCCACTATGCTAAGGCAAAATCTAATGTTGTTAGTGTTTGAAGCAAGTAGATGGCCAGTATATAAGAATAAAAACAGAATGTACCCAAGCAATCTCGGAAGAAAGGAAATCTCAAATTAATGATGGGACTTTTGAAGGTTTTTATTATTACAATTTTAAAAGGAAAAAAAAACACAAAAGGCTTTTGAGTTGATTCAGTGAGTAAAGTGTTTGCAATGTAAGCCTGACTACCTGAGTTTGATCTCCTGACCCAAAGGAAATATCGAAGAAAAAAAAATTGACTTCACTGAGCTGTCCTCTGACCTCCACAAGGAACCATGGCATGTATAAAACCATCCCCTGAACACAGCAAATGCACATAAGGACAACAAATAAAACATTTTAAACAGGCGGGTTTTTTATTGTTGATATTGTTGGGTTTTTGTTTGTTTGTTTGTTTGTTTTAATTTGTCCACCATGAAAGGAGTTTGTGGTATTTTCAAAATCAGTGATGTTAAGAATATATTTTTTCAAGAGAAAGTAGCAAAAATATAATCAAGAGCTAAGAATGCAATGTTGTGCCAGTCATTCAATAAACCTTTTATTGTGCTAAAGTAGTACCACTTTCTGCTTGTTTTGTGTATATGTGTTATGCACTATGTATAAATTAGTCTCTGAGCAGGATGTGTAAAAGATTGTTTGCTTTCTAACACACTGATTTTAACCAGAAATGGTTTTGCAACTATCAATTAGAACAAGATAGCTCAGCATTAGTAACGTATTTTAAGCCATATACTTTCCCTTCCCAAGTCCCTTGTCACCAACAGTTCAGCAGAATGCTTTTCCAGAACTCTTTTCTCTGAATTATTTTCTTATGACACTGAATTCAACCAGGGCTTCATGTTTGCCATGCATTTCTAAATATCACAGGAGAGCTGTGGGCTCAAATTTGGGCACTCAAGTGAAGACAAGGATTATCTCTTCTCTGCAATCGAACAATAACCAGCAATTCAGGAAGGTAGGGTATGGTCCTGTGATTTATCCTCAGTGATCTGCTAACAGGCACAACTTCTGAAGGTCCAAAGCAAGCAACTTTGACTGCTGTAATATCATGCATGTAAAGGCTTGTCATATTCTGAATACAGCATCTCACAGCTCCTTTCCTTATGTTCTTTCTGTTACTTTACACACATACACCACACACACACACACACACACACAAACACACACACACACACATCCAAGACAAATTCTTAACAAAGCAAACTTATTTAAAAAATAAAGTAGGTGTACAATATTCAGTTAAAGAGAATTGATTCCTTTTTACTGCATAGTGTAACTGCCTTTGACACAGAGCAGTATCAAGTACGAGAGTTTGTCACGTGGTGCATCCCCAAGTTGTCTTCTTCATTCAAAGATGTACTGCAATTTCAAATTAATAAATTCCAGTTTGCATACAGTTAATTATTCTTAATACAGAATGTTTCTTTATTTTAGACATTAAAGTGAGATATTTCTCTTTTTTTCTTTCTTTCTTTTTTTCTGAAGTCAACAAATTTTAGTCTTTCAACTAATTGCTGTGCCATGGTCTGTGCCTCTTGGGAGTTAATTCTTTTTACTTCTGAATATAAATGTCCTTTACTAAAAAAGGGAACATTTTTCACAATTGCGAGGGGGGGGTCAAGTATGACATACCTTCAGTTCTCAAACTAGGGAGAGACAATACCCAAAATACCTAAAATAGTAACAGCTCTCCTCCCCTTTGCAAATTGATCTTCTAAAAACAATTCACTTCCATGTCCCAAATAATCTCACTGATATATGTGACAGTTATTTTGTATTGTGAACTTGGTGGCATTGAGACAATTCTAGATTTAACTCTATCTTTGTGTGTGTTTCCCCTAGAAATAATTAACTAAGAGAGGAAGACCTGCCACCTCTTAATCCAGGTTCTAGTGTGAAATCAAAGAGGGGATATAGAATGCCTGTTAGTGCAGCTTCTTCAGTTAATGCTTTCTGACCTCCAGGAAGCAAGGTGATCTCTCTCACATCTTCAAAGATTGAATCTATGAGATATTTGCAAAAAAAGAAAATTCTTCTTTTCTTGATTTGTTTTCTGAGGTAGCTTCTCCCAGTGACAATAATTTTATCAAAAATAGTATCCATTAAACAAACTGTGTATTTGAGACAAATAATTTATGGTGTAGACATTGTATCAATTACCCTCTTTATTAAGAAAAGATGATTGAAGAAATTTTTATTAATCTCTCTCTCTCTCTTACTGTGTGTGTGTGTGTGTGTGTGCTTGCATGCATGTGTGTGTGTTTACCCTTGATCAAATGTTTCCTAATAATCACATTTCATGTGTTGATGTGCTGTTCAATAATTACTAATACATATATTGATGAACCTCTCTGGGATAAATATCATTTGATCACTGTATATAATCTTTTTATGTGATTTGTATATGACACTGAATCCTATTTGCGCTTTTACTTTGTCTTTCTTTCTTTCTTTCTTTCTTTCTTTCTTTCTTTCTTTTTTTAATCTGAGCTTTCTTTTGTGGGCAGATACAGGATCTGTCTTGAAGAAGATCCCATATGCTGTTGAGAAGAAAATAAAGGAGATTTTTTTAAATATATACTATAACTTAATATTAATCTAAAACAACAGAGTTTTGAAATACTACAGTATGTAGAAAATGAAATTAAGAGAAGTAATCCTCACAACTAAAGAAGAATACTCGATATTGTCACCTATATTTGAAGGCCCAAAAGTGTATCCTGTGGTGGAGTCCCCATTACTAGAGGCTTGGATAGAGAAGGGCAGGAAAGCAGGAGGTGAAGACAGTGCATGAATGCAGTTGGACAGCAGGACAATCATATTATCTAGACCAGTATAACTATGGCTGATGAATGAGTGAAAATGTCATAGTAGGTGGTAGACTTTTCAAATTTCGAGCAACAGTAAATGCTAAGTGTCTGAGATAATACATAGTCCAGTAAACCAGAAATGATCATTATATGTTGATTGCATTTATTGAAATGTCACAAATATGCCCTGAAAGTATACTGTGACTACATGTCAATTAAAACTCATATTATGTAACCTAAAAGAGTATTGCATCAGAAATGTTCATTTAATTGCTTTTCTTAACACCTCAAAAGATTGGAGCAATGTATGGTCTCTGGAGTCTTGTCTCCAAGGCTGTAACTATGTTGCATATATTGTTCCAAACTTGGAATGATTGTAGCTTTATTAGCTGACTGTTGTCTGCTAATAAAGCTGATTATATCTTCTGTGCAACCCAACAATAACCAACAGTTCAGCAAGGTATGGTATAGTCCTGTCATTCCATTTTCATCAGTGATCTTCTAACAGGCACAATCTCTTGTAGATCCACAGCATGCAACCTTGGCTGCTGTAATATCATGCTTGCAAGTGCTTGTCATGTCCTGAAGACAGCATCTCACAGACCCTTTCCCTATGTTCTTGCTCTTACACACACACACACACACACACACACACACACACACACACACATATACACACACACACACACACACACACACACACACACACACACATTGAAGATGAATACTTAGCAAGACTAACTTTATTTAAAAATATAGAAGATCTAAAATGCCCACTTAAAGAGAATTGATTGATGCCTTTTGACTGGCATACTGTTACAGCCTTTGACACAGAACAGTATCAGAAAGAGGAAGATGAATGTTATACTTCTTATTTGTAAGTCTATTGCAAATATCTGGCATGTTAAAGTTAAAGTTAAAACTTTTTTAAAAAAAAAAAAAAGGGAAGTGCTGTGGATATTTTCTATATAAATAAAAACTGATGGCCAGTGACAGACAGGAAGAGGTGGAAAGGAGAGAGGAGAATTTGGGAAGCGGAAGGTGAGGGAGAGACACTGCAGCCACCGCCAGAGAAACAGCATGTGAAACGTAAACCAGCATGTGGCAATGTATAGATTTATAGAAATGATTAATTAAGATAAAAGAACAATTAGCAAGAACCTGCATGGCATACAGTTTATAAGTGATATAAGCGTCTGAGTGATTATTTTATAAGTGAATTGTGGGACTGCGGGGCTTGGGGAACCTGGAGAGAAGCCTTCCAACAACAACAAACATATCAAGGAGGCACTCTTGATATCAAGGAAAGGTAACCAGGAACAGAGTCTGTCCCATGGTGCATCCCCAAGTTGTCTTCTTCATTCAAAGATGTACTGCACATTTTAATTAATAAACTCCAGTTTGCATACAGTTAATTATTCTTAATACAGAAGGTTTCTTTGCTTTAAACAGAAAATAAAAGTTTACTGAGTTCAACAAATTTTGTTTGCAAAAACGTTTCTTGCTTCCAAGTTAAAACATGAAAAATCAGGCTCTTAACAGTCTATGAACAGTGTCTCCCTGTGGGGAATGAACTTATCACTGAGACATTTTTCAGTCTCTAATGACATAATTGGTTTTCAGCACAAGAGAGCAGTGCTTTCATTTAGTGGCAATGCTGCAAACATCTTACCATTCTCTCCACATTAATCAAAATGTTCTCTCCCTCCCTCCCTCCCCCTCCCCTCCCTCCCTCCCTCCTCCCTCTCTCTCTCTCTCTCTCTCTCTCTCTCTCTCCCTCCCTCCCTCCTCCCTCCCTCCCTCCCTCCTCCCTCCTCCAAAAAGATATTTCTATACTTAGGTGGAGGAAGGATAGAAAAATCCAAAATTCGTCACCAAGTTATTCACTTTAGTCTTTCCAACTAACTGCTGTGACATAGTCTGTGCTTCTTGAGAGTTAATTTTTTCCATTTCCCATAAAAATGTCCTTTACTATAAAAGAAGTGTATTTTCATAGGTGTGGGGGTGGTCTAAGTATGAAATTCCTTCAGTTCTCTAACTAAGGAAAAACAATACACAGAATATATAAAATAATAATACCTCTTCTCTCCTTTGTCAATTGATCTTCTAAAAACAATTTATTTCCATGTCCTAAATCATATTTATTACTCATGTGAATTTGGTGACATTGAGAAAATTCTAGGTGATTTGGTTCTATCTTTGTGAATGATTCCCCTAGACTGAATTAACTAAGACAGGAGATCTGCCATCCAGGTTCTCATGGGAAATCAAAGCGGGGATAGAGAAAGCTTGTTAGGGCAGAACCTTCTATTAATGCTTCCTGACCTCCAGGAAGCAAGGTGATTTCTCAACTGCAAATTTTGAATCTGTGAGACAATTGCAAATTTTTCTTTACTTGATTTGTTTTCTCAGGTAGCTTCTTCCAGTGACAATAGGTCTGACAAATATAGTAATCATTAAAAAAAACTGTATATTTGAGCTAAATATCTGTGGTGTAGACATTGTATCAATTGCTCTCATTGTGAAGATAAGATGATTGAAAAGGTTTCCTCTGTGTGAGTGTGTGTGTGTGTGTGTGTGTGTGTGTGTGTGTGTGTGTGTACACTCACACATGCATACATTTACCCTGGATCTGATGTTTCCTAATTTTCACGCTTCTTGTATTGATGTACTGTACTGTAATTACTAATATGTGTATTGAGAAACTTCTTGGGGATAAATATCGTTTGTTCACTGTATATAATCTTTGTATATCATACGGATTCCTAATTGCTCTTTCATTTTTTTTTTATTTGAGCTTTCTTTTGTGGGCAGATATAGAAATTGTCTTGAAGAAGATTCAATATGCTGTTGAGAAGAAAATAAAGGTCATATATATATATATATATATATATATATATATATATATATATATATAATTTTAATATTAAGCTAAAACAGCTGGAGTTTTGAAATGCTACAGTATGTAGGAAATTGTATTAAGTGAAGTAATCCTCACAACTAAAAAAGAATACTCGATATTCTCACCTATATTTAGAGGCCTATACATGGAACTTGTGGTGGAGTCCCCATTATTAGAGGCTTAGAGAAGGGTAGGAAAGCAGGGGGTGAATGCAGTGCATGAATTCAGTTGGACAGCAGGACAAACACATTCTCTAGACCAGTATAACTATGGCTGATGAATGAGTGAAAATGTCATAGTAGATGGTGAGAATTTTCAGACTACTGAGCAAAAGCAAATGCTAAGAGTCTGAGATAATACACAGGCCATTTACCCAGATATAATCATATCATGACAATTGCATTTATTGAAATGTCACAAATATGCCCTGAAAGTATACCATGATTACGTGCCCTGTGGTGATGTCTTTCTGTACAGTGTGAATATGTGTTGCTCTGATTGGTTGGTAAATAAATCTGTTTGACCAGTGGTGAGACAGAATAACCTGAGGTGGTACATTCGAACTAGAGAGAGAGGAGAAGAAAGGAGAGTGGGGAGATGCTTCGAGCTGCTGCCAGGAGAAGCAAGACGTGAAAGTACCGGTAAGCCACGAAGGCACGTGGCAATGCATAGATTAAGTTTCAAGAGTTAGCTAGCAAGCAGCCTGAGCCAACACGCCATATAATTGGCAATTAATAGTAAACCTCTAAATGATTATTTTATAAGCAGATGCTGGGTGGGGCCTAAGAAACACGGGACTGGGGGCCCAGGTTGGACTGGAGAAACTTATGACTACACCGCATGTCAATTAAAACACATATATATAGCCGGGCGGTGGTGGCGCAAGCCTTTAATCCCAGCACTCGGGAGGCAGAGCCAGGCGGATCTCTGTGAGGTCATGGGCTACCGAGTGAGTTCAAGGAAAGGCACAAAGCAACACAGAGAAACCCTGACTCGAAAAACCAAACCAAACCAAACCAAACAAAAAAACATATATATATATATGTAACATAAAATAGTATAGCATCAGAAAAAAAGATTATTTAATTGTTTTTTCTCACGTCTCAAGGGAATGGAGCAATGGATGGTCTCTGGAGTCTTGTCTCCAAGGTTGTAACTAGGTTGAATATTTTGTTCCATACTTGGAATGATTGTAGCTTTATGAGCAGATTGTTTCAGGAATGAATCTGGAAAGACTGACCCCGATTTAATAGTGAAACAAGGTTAGAGGAAGGTAGTTTGCTTCTGAAAGCATTATGAAAATGATTCTGCAGCAGAATGCTGAAGTTCTTTCTGGGTGAGAGTATTTCTTTCTTTCTTTCTTTTTTTTTTGAATATTCTATTACTTCTTTGAGAAATTCATGCAAAGAGTTTTTTTTTTTTTTATTTTATAATTTGATTTAATTTTACATATCAGCCACGGATTCCCCTGTCCTCCATCCTCCTACCCCCGCACTCTCCCCAGCCCGCCCCCCCCATTCCCATTTCTTCCAGGGCAAGGACTCCCCTGGGGATTCAGCTCAACCTGGTAGATTAAGTCCAGGCAGGGCCAGTCCCCTCCTCCAGGCTGAGCAAAGTATCCCTGCATAAGCCCCAGGTTCCAAACAGCCAGCTCATACACTAAGGACAGGTCCTGATCCCACTACCTGGGTGCTTCCCATACAGTTCAAGCTGATCAACTGTCTCACTTATCCAAAGGGCCTGATACAGTTGGGGGCTCCTCAGCTATTGGTTCAAAGTTCATGTGTTTCCATTAGTTTGGCTATTTATCCCTGTGCTTTTTCCAATCTTGGTCTCAACAATTCTCTCCCATACAATCCCTCCTCTTTTTCACAGATTGGACTCCTGGAGCTCCACCCGGGGCCTGGCAATGGATTTCTGCAGCCACTTCCATCAGTCATTGGATGAGATTTCTAGCACGACAGCTAGGGTGATTGGCCATCCTATCACCAGAATAGGCCAGTTCAGGCTTTCTCTTGACCATTGTCAGTAGTCTATTGTGGAGGTATCTTTGTGGATTTCTGGGTACCTCTCTAGCACTTTGCTTCTTCCTATTCCCATGGGGTCTTCATTTATCATGGTCTCTTATTCCTTGTTCTCTCTCTCTGTTCTTGATGCAGCTGGGATCTCCCGCTTCCCTAAGCTCTCTTTCCCTCAACCCTTGCCCTTCATTATGCTCACTCACGTCTAGGTTGTTCATGTAGATCTCACCCATTTCTCTGTCATTGGGCAATTCCTGTGTCTTTCTTGGGGTCCTGTTTTCTAGGTAGCCTCTCTAGAGTTGTGAGTAGCAGTCTAGTCATCCTTTGTTTTACATCTAGTATCCTCCTATGAGTGAGTACATACCATGTTTGTCTGTCTGAGTCTGGGTTACCTCACTCAGGATGATTTTTATCTAGATCCATCCATTTGCTGCAAACCTCATGATGGCATTGTTTTTCTCTGCTGAGTAGTACTCCATTGTGTATATGTACCACATATTATTTATCCATTACTCAGTTAAAGGGCATCTAGGTTGTTTTCAGGTTCTGGTGATTCTGAATAATGCTGCTATGAATATAGTTGAGCATGTGTCCTTGTGGTATGATTGAGCATTTCTTGGGAATATGCCCGAGTGTTATAGCTGGGTCTTGGGGGAGATTGATTCCTAATTTTCTAAGAAAGTGCCACATTGAATTCTAAAGTGGCTGTACAAGCTTGCATTCCCACCAACTGTAGAGGAGAGTTCCCCTTGCTCCACATCCTCTCCAGCATAAGCTGTCTTCAGTGTTTTTGATCTTAGCCATTCTGACTGGTGTAAGGTGTTATCTCAGAGTCCTTTTTATTTGCATTTCCCTGACTATTAAGGATGTTGAGCAATTCCTTTAATGTCTTTCAGCCATTTGAGCTTCGTCTGTTGAGAATTCTCTCTATAACTCTATAGCCCATTTCTTAATTGGATTGTTGGGTATTTTGATGTCTAATTTCTTGGGTTCTTTATATATTCTGGATATCAGCCCTCTGTCAGATTTGCGGTTGGTGAAGATCTTTTTACATTCTGTAGGCTGTCACTATGTCTTGTTGGACATGTGCTTTACTCTACAAATCTTCTCAGTTTTAAGAGGTCCCATTGATTGATTGTTTCTTTCAGTGTCTGTGCTACTGGTGTTATATTTAGGAAGTGATCTCCTATGCCAATGCATTCAAGACTACTTCCTACTTTCTCTTCTATCAGGATCAGAGTAACTGGATTGTACAGGATTCTTTAAGCTATCCTGGGTTTTTTGTTTTTCCATATGGAGTTGAGTATTATTCTTTCCAGATCTGTGAAAAATTGTGTTGGTATTTTGATGGGGATTGCATTAAATCTATAGATTGCTTTTGGTAAGAGTGTCATTTTTACTATGTTAATTCTGCCTATCCACGAGCATGGGAGCTCTTTCCATTTTCTAAATTTCTCCAATTTCTTTTTTCAGGGACTTAAAGTTCTTGTCATATAGGTCCTTTGCTTGCTTAGTTAGAGTTACCCGAAGCTATTTTATATCATTTGTGGCTATTGTAAAGGGTGATGTATCTCTGATTTCCTTCTCAGCCTGTTTGTCAATTGTATATATGAGGGCTTCTGATTTTTTTTTTTTTTGAGTTGATCTATATCCTGCTATGTTGCTGAAGGTGTTTGTAAGCTGTATGAGTTCATTGGTCGAATTTTTGGGGTCACTCATGTATACTATCATGTCATCTGCAAATAGCAACAGCTTGACTTCTTCCTTTCCCATTTGTATCCCCTTAATCTCCTTATATTGTCCTATTGCTCTGGCTAGAACTTCGAGTATTATATTGAATAAGTATGGGGAGAGCAGATAGCTTGCATTTTTCCTGATTTTAGTGGAGTTGCTTTGAGTTTCTCTCCATTTAATTTGATGTTGGCTGTCAACTTGCTGTAAATTGCCTTTATTATGTTTAGGTATGTTCCCTGTATTCCTGATCACTCCAAGACCTTTATCTTTAAGGAGTTTTGGGTTTTTCAAATGCCTTTTCAGCATCTAGTGAGATGATTATGTGGTTTTTTTCTTTGAATTTGTTTATATGGTGTATTATATTGACGGACTTTCGTATGTTGAAACACCCTTGCATCCCTGAGATGAAGCCTACTTGATCATGGTGGAAAATTGTTTTGATTTGTTTTTGGAGTCTGTTTTCCAGTATTTTATTGAGTATTTTTGCATCAATGTTGATGAGAGAGATCGGTCTGTAGTTCTCTTTCTTTGTTGAATCTTTGTTTAATTTAGGAATCAGGGTAATTATAGCCTCATAGAAGGAGTTTAGTAATGTTTTTTCTGTTTCTATTGTGTGTAACAATTTAAAGATTATTGGTATTAACTCTTCTTTGAAGATCTGGTAGAATTCTGTGCTGAAACCATCTGGTCCTGGACATTTTTTGGTTGGGAGTCTTTTAATGACTGTTTCTATTTCCCTAGGGGTTATTGGATTATTTAAATAGTTTATCTGGTCTTGATTTAACTTAGGTATGTGGTACCTATCCAGAAAATTATCCATTTCTTTTAGATTTTTTATTTTTGTGGAGAAGAGGTTTTTGAATTATGGCCTGATGATTCACTGGATTTCCTCATTGTCTGTTGTTATGTCCCATATTCATTTCTGATTTTGTTAATTTGGATCCTCTCTCTCTGACTTTTTGTTAGTTTAGATAAGGGTTTGTCTATCTTGTTGATTTTCTCAAAGAACCAACTCTTTGTTTCATTATTTTTTTGTATTGTTCTCTTTGTTTCTATTTTATTGATTTCAGCTCTCAATTTGATAATTTCCTGGCATTTCTACAGCTTTCAGGTGTGCTGTTAAGTCACTAGTGTGAGATTTCTCCAACTTCTTTATGTGGGCATTTAGTGCTATGAATTTCCCTCTTAACACTGCTTTCATAGTGTCCCATAAGTTCGGGTATGTGGTATATTCATTTTCATTGATCTCTAGGAAATCATTAATTTCTTTCTTTATTTCTGCCTTAACCCATTGGTGATTCAGTTGAGCATTATTCAGTTTCCATGAGATTTTTGGCTTTCTGTAGTTTGTTGTTGAAATCTAACTTTAAACCATGGTAGTCTGATAGAACCCAGGAGGTTAGTCCAGTTGTTTTGTATCTCTTGAGATTTGCTTTGTACCAAGTGTGTGGTCATTTTTAGAGAAGATTCCACGGGGTGCTGAAAAGAATGTATATTCTTTTTTGTTAGGATAGAATATTCTGCAGATATCAATTAAGTCCATTTGGGTCATGACATCAGTTAAGTCCTTTATTTCTCTTTTAAGTTTCTATTTGTCAGATCTGTCCAGTGGTGAATTTGGGGTGTTGAAGTCTCCCACTATTAATGTGTGGGGTTTTATATGTGGTTTAATCTTTAGTAATGTTTCTTTTACATATGTGGGTACATAAATGTTCAGAATTGAAACTTCATCTTGGTGGATTTTTTTCCTGTGATGAGTATGTGATGCCCTTTTTGATCTCTTTTGATTGCTTTTAGTTTGAAGTCTATTTTGCTGGATATTAGGATGGCTACACCTGCTTGTTTCTTAAGACCATTTGATTGGAAAGTCTTTTCCCAGCCTTTTTTTCTTAGGTAGTGTCTTTCTTTGAATTTGAAGTGTGTTTCTTGTATGCAACAGAAAGTTGGGTCCTGCTTTGTATCCATTCTGTTAACCTGTGTCTTTTTATAGTTGAATTAAGTCCATTGATATTAAGGGGTATTAATGACCAGGGATTGTACATGCCTGTTTTTTTTTTTTTTTGATAGTAGAGTGTGTGTACTTCTCTTCTTTGGGGTTTACTGCTGTGGTGTTATCTGTTGCCTGTGTTTTCAGGGGTATATCTGACTTCTTTAGGTTGGAATTTTCCTTCTAGTGCTTTCTGTAGGGCTGGGTTTGTGGATAAATATTGTGTAAATCTAGCTTTGTCTTAGAATGTCTTGTTACTCCGTCTATGATGATTGAAAGTTTTGCTGGGTATATTATTCTAGGCTGACATCCATGGTCTCTTAGTGTCTGCATTACATCTGTCCAGGTCCTTCTGGCTTTTAAAGTCTCCATTGAGAAATCGGGTGTTACTCTGATGGGTTTGCCTTTTTAAGTCACTTGGCCTTTTCCTTTGCTGTTCTTAATATTCTTTCTTTATTCTGTAGGTTTAGTTGTTTAATTTTTATGTGGCAAGGGGACTGTTTTGGGGGGTTTAGTCTGTTTGGTGTTCTATAGGGTTCTTGCATTTTCTTAGGCATTTTCTTCTTTAAGTTGGGAAAGTTTTCTTCTATGATCTTGTTGAATATATTTTCTGTGCCTTTGAGTTGATATTTTTCTCTTTCTTTATCCCTATTATTTGTAGATTTGGTCTTTCATGGTGTCCCATATTTACTGGACATTTTGGGTCCTGAATTTGTTGGCTTTAGTGTTTTCTTTGACTGATGAATCTATTTCTTCTACAGTATCTTCAGTACCAGAGATCTGCTCTTCCATATCTTGTATTCTGTTGGATATAGTTGCATATGAAGTTCCAGATCTTTTACTCAGATTTTCTATTTCCAGCATTCCCTCGGTTTGTGTCTTCTTCATTTTTTTCTGTTTCCCTTCTCAGGTCTTGGACTTTTTCCCTCATCTGTTTCATTGCTTTTTCATGGTTTTCTTTTAGGAATTTATTGTTTTCTTCTGCTTTATTTGTCTTTTCCTCTAGTTTTTTTTTTTGATATTGAATAGTTTTATTCTTTTTTTTAATCAACAAACAAAATATTTATTTTTCAAATCCCCTAGGGTACATAGAGACAAAATATATTATTTGAAAACAAACCAATATAAAACATATTTTAGGTAAAGATGTTATTAGCCCAAAATATAACTAAAAGTACAATTAAAAGAATATTTTAATTAATTTATTTTTATTTTATTTTATTTTTTATTTTTTTATCCTGTTTATTTTTTTCTTTTATTTTACAATACTATTCAGTTCTACATAACAGCCACAGATTCCCTTGTTCTCCCACTTCCTGCCCCTCTCCCCTGCCCCCCAGCTCATCCCCCATTCCCACCACCTCTAGATCAAGGCCACCCCTGAGGACTGAGTTCGACCTGATAGGCCTAGTCCGGACAGGTTCAGTCCCCTCCTCCCAGATTGAGCCAAGCATCCCTGTATAAGTCCCAGGTTTCAAACATCTATCTCATGCAGCGAGCCCAGCACCTGGTACCACTGCCTAGATGCCTCCCAAACAGATCATGCCAATCAGCTGTCTCACCTATTCAGAGGGCCTGATCCAGTTGGGGGCCCCTCTGAGTGAGGTAACCCAGACTCAGAAAGACAAATATGGTATGTACTCACTCATAGGAGGATACTAGATGTGGAACAAGGATGACTGGACTGCTACTCACATCACCAGTGAGGCTACCTGGAAAACAGGACCCCAAGAAAGACACGGGGATCACCCAATGAAGGAGAAATGGATGAGATCTACATGAACAGCCTGGACATGAGTGGGAGCAATGAACGGCGAGGGTCGACGGAAAGAGAGCGGGAGATCCCACCTGGATCAAGAACAGAGAGGGAGAACAAGGAATAGGAGACCATGGTAAATGAAGACCACATGAGAAAAGGAAGAAACAAAGTGCTAAAGAGGCCCACAGAAATCCACAAAGATACCCCCACAAAAGACTGCTGGCAATGGTCGAGAGACAGCCGGGACTGACCTACTCTGGTGATGGGATGGCCAAACACCCTAGTAGTTGTGCCAGAAACCCCATCCAAGGACTGAGGAATCTGGATGCAGACATCTATGGCTAGGCCCCGGGTGGAGCGCTGGGAGTCTAATTAGTGAGAAAGAGGAGGGTTTATATGAGCGAGAATTGTTGAAACCAAGGTTGGATAAAGCACAGGGACAAATAGCAATGTGGCCATGTGATCTATGCGCGCTTACGTCGCCATGAAATGTCATGGATCCTGGTCACGCGAGATGCCTTGACCTGGAAATGGCTCTCTTGACCTGGAACTGGCTAGGTGGAAGTGTCCAGGTCCGCTGGGCATCCTGGTTATGAGAGATGCCCTGACCTGGAAATGCCTATCCTGACCTGGAACTGGCTAGGCAGAAGTGTCTGCCTGGTATATGCGACCGTGGGGGCGTGTTGTGAACCCTTCACTTCTGTCATGGTAGGATTTAGTCTCTTGGGAACTTGTATAGGTCTTGTGAATGCTGTCACAATGGCAGAGAGTTCATATGTGTACTATTATGTTGTATATGGAAAAGACTATTTCCTTGAAGTTATCTACACCCTTTTGCTCTTACAATCTTTCATACCCCTCCTTTCACCCCCCTCTTCCTCAAGAATCCTCGAGTCTTGAGGTTAGGGGTATAATAAGTTTTCAATGTAGGCCTGGGACTCTACAGTTACTTGTTCTCTCCACAATGACCAGTTGGTGGCACCCCTGTTCCCTTCTACTGCAGGAATTTTCTCTGATGAGGTTAGAGATACTTTGATATATGAGTTTACTTTTAATATAAGTTCACGTGTTTTAATGATGTAACATAGAATATGTCTGTGATATTATCACTGCCATTGGATTATTTTTATAAATTTTCTAGTTTTCTGACATGCCTAAGATACCAAGGGCAGAGATACCCTGGTGAGTAGATTGCCACAAAAGTTCCACATTGTTCCAGGTTAAATAAACCCTTCAAGCCAGGAGGGTTACTTTTCCATCTCTTCTCCTTTAGTGCAGAAATAATCATAACAGGGAATGTATCTTAGTTTAGAGGATAGGAGTGATATGGGTGATAATTGCATATACAGCATGCATTTTGAGAATCTGGATTCTGCATGTAGCTTTCTCTGGATTCTATTTTTCACTTATATAATAAGTAGAATACAATCCCATTATAATCATTGCACAATCCTGTATGATTCAGGTATTTCATTTGGACAACATTCAATGATGTGTTATTAGAAACTATATGTTGAAGATCAGCTACAAAAAAGATATTAAGGTTTATTTTGAGATCAGATTTCACTGTGAAAGACACAGTGTAAGTCACAATGAAACAACTAGAAAAATAGTGATATAAACAAAGTTTCAACTTTTATGACTATTATCATGTACCATTACTAATACATATATGAACAATATATATATTAGTATGTCCACTTTAATTAGTTTAGAAATATGGTATGTTTTTGATATATTATATATCTGTCATAAATAATTTTTTGGTAATTTATATGAAGCTTTATGGCAGGATGAAAGCATATATGCATTACTAATTTAAAATAAACATAATTACTATAATTTAATTTAGGATATTTGTAAAGACCAAATTTTGTACCTGAGAAATTAAAATTGAATCCAATAGTTTAATTGTTTTATGAGGATTTGAAGAGGGTTATATCAAAACTCTATCAAGATATCGCAGATGTGATAATAAGTACTCAGTTGCTAAGGTATCTGACACTTGCTCAAACCCTACGATGCTCCACTCAGGTTCAAGTTCAATATTTTCCTTTTCAGAAGAAACATTGTACTCTGAAAAATAGAAGCCATGTTGCTGTCAGATTTAAATAACAGTGATGCCGTGTTCACCCCCTTGGGCTTCTCAGATGACCCAGAACTGAAAGACCCTCTCTTCTTGGTATTTCTTACCATCTACAACATCACTGTGGTAGGAAATATTGGCATGATCCTCGTAATCAGAATTAACCCCAATTTGCACACTCCCATGTACTTCTTCTTCAGGAACCTCTCCTTTGTGGATTTCTGTTATTTCTCTGTCATTGCTCCCAAAATGCTGGTGAACCTTGTTGCAAAAGAAAGAGAGACCTATTTCATTTTGATAATGTATAGTGCAATACTTTTTCTTTTGTACCTTCACAGTTACTGAATCATTTTTGCTAACAGTGATGTCCTATGACCGGTTGGTGGCCATCTGTAACCCCATGCTTTATATTGCAGCCATGTCATAGTAACTCTTTGTTGGGCTGGTTGTAAGGATCCTGTGCATTCACATGCTTCATGATTTTGATCAGTTCGTCTGTCCAATTATCTTTTGTTGGTTTCAACAATTGATCAATTCTTCTGTGAGTTTTCCTCACTACTCTGCTTTGCTTGCTCTGATACTGAAGTCAGTCAATTGCTCCTATTCATTTTTCCTCCTTTAGTGCTGTAAGCACACTTCTCTTCATTTCCATGTGTTCACTGTTATTACCATCTGAAGAAGCATTCAAGTAGTAGATGCAGCAAGGCTTTCCTCTACCTGTGCTTCTCACCTGAAAGCCATCACCATTTTCCTTGGTACCGTATTATTTCTCTACTGTGTGCCCAGCTCCAAGAATTCTAGGCACACAATCAAAATGGCCCCTGTGCTTTACACTGTAGTGATCCACATGCTGAATCCCCTTATCTACAGTCTGAGAAATAAGGATGTCAAAGACATAGTCAGCAAAATAATTAACTTCAAACTTTTATCTTTTCTCAATCATTTCTTTAGAATTTTAACTTTGATGTATAAATAATGTGTAAGAATTTATTCTTAAGTATATTGCATTTGGTAGAACTAATTTTTTCATTAAACAGAATAAACTTTGTATAATATAACATTGGTTCTTTCCTTTCCTTGCACAACAAAATCAGGATCTCTGTGATATGCAATACAGTAATTATAAAACATGTAAAATTATTACCTGTAGAATCTGATTAAAAGATTAAAGATAGCATAACTGCTTTGTGGGTTGCAATGTATAATTAGGTTAGTATCAATTCCATATTTTTACTTCATAATATAACTCGAGCAAATGGATTCTCAAATGTATTCATTTGTGCTTTAAGTAAACAAATATCAGTTAGAATAGATATAATTATTGTCTCAAGAATGCAGAGTTAGTATTGATGTTATATAGATGAAGTGCATGCCCATTGTGAAGTAATGAACACAACTATTCTCAAAAGATTGAGAAAAAATGTTTCAGAAGGATATTTTAAATTATAAAATATTTTCTTTTAAAAATGGTAATGGAAAGCAGAGAGCTAAACTTTTTTCTTTAACTTTGTTTCTTTTTTCTTTTTTTTATTTATCCAAAACAAAACAAACGAAACAAAAACTTTCTCTTGGCAATGTGGGGTATTATTACAGAAAACCACAAGCAATAAAAAAACAGAGATGTATAGCTCAATCTCAGTGAGTACATCTGCAAAGCAGTCTTAAACCAAACACTCTGGTAACACTGAAGAAGAGGGGCCAGAAAGATTGTAAGAGACAGAGGAAAGGGAAGTTTGCTGGGAGACTGTGTCTCCTAAAAATGTCAAAAGCCACACTCATGAAGTTTCACCAACATGATTGCCAAATGTGAGAACTGAATTTTCAGAGTTCAATTTGAGGCAAAAAGAAGTTTTATTCAGGAGTTAAAAATTCATAAATGAAATCATGAGTAAGAATATACTACTTAGTTCAAAATCTGATAGTTATTTCATTGAACAAAGCTGTTATGACTCATGTACATTTTTCTTCCTCTGCTGTGTGCATGTGTTTTGTCATGCATATATGAGGATGACCTGAACAGAAACTTGTGTGAGGTGATTTCATTATCCTAAATATACTTTAAGTAAGTGTGATAATGAATAATAGAATCTTAAAGTCCTAAATGATTGGTTGTATTTTCATATTTGTCTATCCAGCCTGTAGACAATACTATTCTATTCTGTAACAATACTATTCTACTTAGATGATGTAAGAAAAATTATCAACCTCTGAATAATTTTTCACTGAATTTTATCTGTCTTTGTCAAATTAATTCTAATTTATCTTAAATAAAATGTTGATTGTGGTCTGAAATGTTGTAAATTTATTACTTACAGACTATTACTCAAAAGAAAAAAAAAAACAGTCATTATGTCCTATTTCCCAGGTGATAAAAGTGTGAGATTTTATGTCATTGACCCACGTGGTTGAACTATCTCCTACAAGTGTCCCTTTCAGAACCCAATATGAATGTGTATGATTTTATGTGACTATCAGTCTGATGAAGCAAATATAATTTTTTTTTCCCAAACAGGGTTTTTCTGTGAAACAGTCCTGGCTGTCCTAGCACTCACACTGTAGACCTTTAACACAGAGAGACTGCCTGCCTCTGCCTCCCGAGTGCTGGGACTAAAGGCGTGTACCACAGCCACTGGTGCAAATAAATGTGCTAAAAAATATATGTTTTGAAAAAAGGACCTGTGGTTGGTATGTGGAATGGATAAAAAAAATCTTTTTTTATTATATATATTTTTATTTTATAATTAATTTAATTTTACATATCAGCCATGGATTCTCCCATCTTCCCCCCACGCCCCAGCCCTCGCTCCCAATCCATCCCCCACTCCTACCTCCTCCAAGGCAAGGTCTCCCCTGGGGAGTCAGCCCAGCCTGGTAGATTCAGTTGAGGCAGGTCCTGTCCCCTCCTCCCTGCACCAAGGCTGAGCAAAATGTCCCAACATAGGCTCTAGGTTCCCAAAAGCCAGCTCATGTACCAATGACAGGTCTCAGTCCCACTGCCTGGGGACCTCCCAAACAAACAAACAAACAAACAAACAAACAAAAAAGGTACAAAATAAAACAAAAAGTAAAAATGGAAAAATGAACAAGTATATAATCTGGAATATAATGATACAAAAGCTCAATAAAGTTAGTTGATCAAGTTAATTTGTATTTATGGAAATTATAAAAATGTTTATTTGATATACATTTTAAATAAACAACACATTTTCATTGAATATGAATTAGAAAATAATAAGAAAATATTTTTGGAATTGGTTGTCTGATGGAATTCCTTTCCTATTGTATGAATTTCTGTTTTTCTGACTTTTCAGTTTTATCTGTTACAATGTATTACTTAGAAATTATTTAACTTTTAAACCCAAGACTAGCATTCACTTTAATACACAGTCTGTGTTTACTTCTGTCCTCCTTGAAAAATTATATTTTGATATAAACAACAAAAGCCAAATATGCAAGTGAACAGCTTTTGTTTGTATACCCAAGCAATGATCATTCTACTCTCAGATTATAAGAGACCAGTGGTTTATATCAAACCTGTGAATAAAGATAAAGCATGATCAGTCTTTCTGGGTGTGGCTAACTAGTTTCATAGGATCCTTTTCAGTTCAATCTATGTGTCATAAATTACACATACCTCACTTGTTCCTATGGATGTCAAGTGCTCTACTGTGTTAATACATATTCTTTATCTGTTGATGTGCACTGGGATCATATTCTTGACAATGTGAGCATGACTTCAGGTATCATTGAGCTGGAACATTCAGATAACTCTGATGGTTGGCTGAATGACTTTATTAGGAACATTTACTTCATTTACTTTGTATTAAGATTTCTGGGTGATATAGTGTAATTTTTAGCTTCACTAGTTTTGTTTCATTCTGTGACCTATTTTGAAATGGAATGTCATTATGTAGCCAAACATGGTCTCAAACTCAAAAACCTCCTGCCTTCACCTTCTATGTTCTGGGATTAGGAAGGCATATCACTTAAAAAAAAGGTTTGTTTTGTTTGTTTTTGAGAAACTTCTTCATTTTTTCCCTAATTGTTATTCTAATTTACATTTTTACTAACACTGCAAAGGTTTTTTTTCTTCATATGTTTCTCAGCATTCCTTATTTTTTTCCTTCTTTTTGACAACAACCTTTCTAATTGCAATGAGGTGATTTCCCACTGTGAATAGATTTTCACTTCTCTGATGTTGAATTTTTATTTCTTGCATGTGGCATGTTCTCTTATGTAGCAAGCAGGTTTATTTGGTTTTTCAGTTATTTTATTATCAGAAGGCATTTTCTCTTCTGTCAATATTTATTTATCTAACATAAATTTCAATTGATTCTTTGTGAATTTCACATCATACACCCTAGTCCCACTCACGTTGCTCAGTCCTTCTATATCTGTCCTCCATCCTTGTAACCTCCTCCTCAAAATAAAATAAAAAAATTAAATAAAAAAACTCACTAACTCCTCTGGGCAATGATCTGCTCCTCTGTCAATTGCAATCTTCTCTCATACCAGTTGCATCTCCAGTTCTGCTATACTTTTACCACTCTGCTCCTCTGTCTTTCCCACTTCTCCATTACATATTCTTTTGTTGTAGTGGCATTGGGAGCTGCAATGTGTCACACAGTACACCCTTTGCCTAGCTTTACTTGCAAATGTTCATTGCAATGAATCATTGGTCTGGTCCAAGGCCTCTTGGCTTCTGCTACACTATCAGTACTGGACCTACACTGAAACTCCTCTTGGATATCCTGCTGTTGCCCCAAGTCATGGAGATCCGGTGGCTATGGTTCTGCAAAACCAGTCCCTTCACATACTTCAGAAGGTCACAGGTTGGGGAGATGTTGGGGTGGGCCAACTCACGGCCCTGAATCTGGGCATGGGTGGCAGCTGAGTTGGTCAGCCTGCTTGACCTACCCTCTACTCCCTCCACCCAAGGGCAAGGTCAGCTATCCCTTATGCTACTGCTGTCACTGCTATGCAGTGCCTGGCAGGAGCTGTCTGGCTCTAAGTGGGTCTAGCCACCTCAAGCTCACTCCACAGCCTATACTGCTGCACAGCTGTTGGTAAGGGGTGAGACCAGTTCAATATAGCCCTTGGACATCCACATGGTTTAAAAAGCAGCCCAGCCCACAGACATCTGCATGGCATTTGGTGGTAACACAGGCATCAGACATCAACACAGACCTAGCTGCAGTAGGACTGAAGACTTAAACACAGCAGCAGCCTGAGCCAAGACTTCATCACTGCCTCAACTGGCTGTACCAGGTTCTCATATGGGCCTTTTCCTCACCATCTTTGGGTCTCCTGTTCTACTTTTCTCCACAGAGTAGGACGGCTCTGCTTCCCTTTTTCTCCCATCTCTCCACCATATACACTCTCTTTCTCACCTCTCCATTACCTATTTCTTCATTATAGTAAGCCCAATGCCCTGAGCAAGGGGGGGGGGGGCAGTGGCTTGGATGTGTATATGAAGGCATTGTTTGCTTATTTATTTATTTTGGTTTTATTTGATTTGTTTTTGTTTGGTTGCTGAGATTTTGAAGTTCACTCTACATAGTGGATTTAAACCTTCGGTTCTAGATTTAGCTTACAAATAGTCTCTGTAGTAGTTGGTAATTGGCCCCTGTAAAACTCTTAGGGAGTGGCACTGCTAGGAGGTATGGCTTGGAGTAGATGTGAAGTTGTTACTGTGGGGGTGGGCTTTGAGTTCTCCTAAGCTCAAGCTACTCCCAGTGTCACAGTTGACTTCCTGTTGCCTACAAGATGTAGGACGCTCAGCTTGTTCCCCTGCACCATGTCTGCCTGCGCACTGCCATGTCTCCCCGTGATGATAATGGACTGAACCTCTAAACTATAAGCCAGCCTTTCCAATTAAGTGTTTTCCTTTATAAGAGTTGCCATGGTCATGGTGTCTTTTCACAACAATAAAAACCCTAATTAACACAGGCTCTCTGGTGTGTGACAGACTTTTTCTAGGGACACAAAACTTACCCAGGTTACTCAGCTCAGAAAGGGAACCCACTGTAGAACTTGTAGGGCCCTGGCCCCCCATTTTGGGTAGCTGCCGCCTTGCTTGCCGAACTTGACCAGATGTCCTCCCTATGCGGATTCCCTGCCAGTTTCCTTCTTCCTGAAAGCTCACCAGAGGTTCGTTCTTTGTTTGTGTCTGGATTTGGTGTAAACAGCTTAGATGCAAGAATGTAGAACATTGGGGAGCAAACTTCTGCCTTCCAGGGATCCTCCATTGTGCTGTAAGCCTGCATTTAAGGCCTCCTCCCTCCTTCAGTAAATGGCATTCTGCATTCTGCTGGGGCGAATGACCTGCCTTCTTTTGGGCTTTTGTCTCTGTTTTTTAATCCACAGTCCCTTGTTCGGACATAGTGAATGGGTGGTGGTAGTGCGGGCATTACCACACCAAGAACTAAAACAACTAATGCACAAAAGTCAAACTAGGAGTATCAGTAGATTTTTATTGAGTCACCAACTAAGGTTGAAGAAAGGCTTACAGGAACAGGGACGATGCAGAAGTAGTTTCAGAACTGAAAAGCCCATGTCAGTGTAGGTGAGAACTCATGAAAGCTTCTGCTACAGCAATCTCTGCTTAAAAAGCTGGTAACTCACTCTACAGGTTCAAGAATTTACTCAAAGCTCTTCAGTGTCTTAAGTCCAAACAACTGTTTACTTTTCTTTATAAATCTTGAAGGGGTCTTCCGGAATCTTCTAAGTTAATGCGTCGGTGATATATGACAGTTTATTTACTATTTGAGTCTCATGAATCTCCCCTTCCATTCTGGGAGGGATATCTGAAATCAGAATAAACTGCTATACAACATCATTCCATTCTAGAAGCTATTCTTCTGAGTATTTCCTTTATTATACAAATGGTGCTGTGTGAATTATTCCCAATATGAGAGGGACATGAGCTCTTGCACTCACACCAACTGTAGTTAGTGTCATAAAACCCACACAAGATCAAAGTAATTAACATTTAAACATGGATGTGGTAGGAGCATGTAAAGTTTCTTAACTGACAAGCTATTAGAGGTTAATGGCTCCTGGGAGAGGAAAAGTCATTTTTTTTCAAGTGTATGGCTCCTGGTACATTGCTTATGCTCCAGCTGGATGGCATTCATCACTACAATCTAAGAGTACTAACTGGGCTCAATGGTCTTTACAAAAGGAGAAAGGAGCATGAAATTGTGGGGTGAGGTGATGTTTTGGGGTACCCTAGGAGGAGTTAGAGGTGGGGTCTTAGAGTGGATATGTTCAAAATACACTGCATACTTCTATGAAATTCTCAATGAAGAAATAACAAATATTTTTAAAGGGTAATTGATATTTTGACATGACATATGAAATAAATAGATGCTTTTTAGAAGTTACTTTTTAACTTTTGATCCATACTTCTGTGCAGATTATAAGGTATCTTCTATTGGTTCATATAAATGTTGGATAAATCATATATTTTACCTGAAACTTCTATTATTACTTCAGAGTGAATGGATTAAGCATCATCCTTCTAGCTCTTTTGACATCTGTAATATTTTCTAATCAATTGCCTTTACATACTGACTGAGGTAACAAAAATCAAGAAATTAAAAATTCTTAACCAAATATGTTATTAAATAGCACATTTCAACCTATTGCAATAAAAGGACAGACTTCTTTCATTTTTCATAAAATAAAAGGCAAAAATCAAATTTATTGTCTTGTAATAAAACTTAATTTCCACCCCCAATATGTAATATTAATTATATTAATTTTAATAGAATCCATTTAGTCAGCCTTTATAGACATACTTTACATAAAGGACACACACATATTATGCTTAAGAAGAAAAGACTTTGGTGTCTATTATTTTTCTAACTGTGTCCTTGACATCCTTATTTCTCAGACTGTAGATTAGGGGATTCAGCATGGGGATCACCACTGTGTAAAACACAGAAGCCACTTTGACAGTGTGCCTGGAGTTCTTGGAGTTTGGCACACAGTAGAGGAATAAGATTGTACCATGAAAGATGGTTATGGCTGTCAGATGGGAAGCACAAGTTGAGAAGGCTTTGCGGCGTCCACTGGCTGAATGCATCTTCAGAATGGTAACAACAATGAGCACATAGGACAAGAGAATGATAAGGAGTGTGCTGACCTCATTAAAAGTGGCAAAGATGAAAAGCAACAGTTGACTGACAGATGTGTCAGAGCATGAAAGTGAAAGGAGAGAGGAGAACTCACAGAAAAAGTGGTTGATCGTGTTGAAACCATGAAAAGATAAATTCAAAGCAGAAGAGGTTAGTATCAAGGAACATACTAACCCCCAAGCATAGGATCCTAAGACCAGCATGGCACAGAGCCTCTGAGACATGGCGACTGTGTAGAGTAGAGGGTTACAGATGGCCACAAACCTGTCATAAGCCATAACTCCTAACAAAAAAGATTCAGTTACCACAAAAGTACAGAAAAGAAAGAATTGCACCAAGCATCCTAAAAATGATATGGTTCTGTCTACTACAACTAGATTTATCAGCATCTTTGGAGCAACAATAGAGGAATAGCAGAAATCCACAAAGGAGAGGTGACTGAGGAAAAAGTACATGGGGGTGTGCAGTTTGGGGTTAATTCTGATGATGATGATCATGCCAATATTGCCTACCACAGTGATGCTGTAGATGGTGAAAAATACCAAGAAGAGAGGGACTTTCAGTTCTGGGTAATCTGAGAAGCCCAAGAGGGTGAAAATGGCCCCGCTGTTATTTCCATCTGACAGAGACATTGCTTCTCTTTGTAAGAATCTAGAATACCTAGGAAAGAAAAATAGACATAGCCAGCTTTTTGCACACTCTTCACAAAGATTGGACAATAAAGCATAATATCTTTCAAAGTTAGTGTACCTATAAAATGCTTGTGTATATTATTAAAATATCATAATGGTTTGAAAGGTACTTAAAATTAAAATTAATTATTAAATAAAATCTTAGCCTTTCAAATAAAAGAAAATCACAAGTAAGTAAATTGAGAGATGTAGATAGATTTGAGGCTATTTCAAATCAAATATTTACATACAACTTTCAGTGGTATTGAGTTATTTTAGATTTACAGGAAGTAAGCCTAAAATCACATCCTGACTGGCTATCTCAGTCTTATTATCAATAACAAAAAACCCAGGAATATATAAAGGAATTAAGTTATGCATCCTGTGTTACAATATTTGAAATATCAACAGTTCTGACATCTCACCTTGAACTGTTGTCTATTTGTTTATTTTCTCAATAATTGAGTACATTTTCTCTCATTCCAATAAAGAGAATCTTATTTTTTTCAGAAATCACATTACAAGACTTTAACTTGATTGGTTAGATTTACTCCAAGATATTTTATATATTTGAGGCTATTGTGAAAGATGTTGCTTTCCTGATTTTTTTTCTCAATCCATTTGTCATTTGTGTATAGGAGAGTTACTGTTTTTGTGAATTAATTATGTATCTATCAACTTTGCTGAAAGTTTGTATCAGCTGTGGGATTTGGGGTCACTTATGTATGTTATCATATCAGCTGCAAATAAAGATACTTTGACTTCTTCCTTTCCTATTTGTACCTCCTTGATCTTCTTCAGCTGTTTTGTTGCATTAGCTAACACTTCAAGTCCTATGTTGAATAGGCATGGAGAGAGTTGACAATATTGTTTTGCTCCTGATTTTGGTGGAATTGCTTTGATTTACTTTCAATTTAAGTTATGTTGGGCTTAATGTAAACTGTCTTTATTCACTTGAGATATATCCTTTGTATCTCAAATATCTCTAGAACTTTTATCATGAATGGGAATTGGATTTTTTCAAGGGCCTTTTTCTGTCTCTGATTCTAATGAGAGAGAAAAAGGAAGCAGATTCAGATTGGTGGAGGGAAGAGTAGAGGAACTGTGTTAGTAGAGACAGGGAAAACCAAAATCAGGATATACTACTATGTGAGAAAAATAATCTGTTTTCAATTTAAAATAATTCAGAATGAAATTCAGATGTATGACACCCAGATTAAAAGTAGGAGTTGAAATTTTTAAAAGTACTTTCATAAAAATGAAGCAAAATCATGTTCCTATTGCAAATAAAGTCAGAGTATGCACTGAAAAAAATTACAGAAACTTAAATGGTTTCAGAAGGGGAATGGAAGTGGGGGGATGTGAGGGTGCAGCAAATATGATCAAAATATAATATATGGAATTCTCAAAGGATTCTTGATTTACCAGATGTTCATAATATCTTGGTTAATTTTTCAAAGGAACTCACATTTTCTGTTTATTCAGGTGATGGAGCTTATATCTTTATTATTATTTAATTTATTAAATACCTAGTGAGGATTTCTTATTTTGAAAAAAGATAAATAAACTCTTTCTTGTATTAATTTTATTCTTTGTAATCTTAATCAATACCCTCCTTTTTAATGTTTTGATTAGTTGGCAATGTTTATTTCATCTCACATAAATATCTGATAATTCGTCCTTGAATTATATTAAAAAACATAAAAATGATAATCTCAAATTCTCACAGCTCTCCTTTTTTCCCACCCAAGGCACCATATTTCACAGTATTCTTAAGATACTTACCTAGGCCAGGGACCCTAAAGTGAAGCTTCACAGAAAGAGCGTACTCTGAGACTCTGGCTCATTCACATTTTTAAAGAATATTCTCATATATACTGAATTTGCATTGATATTGACACCTAGAATTTAGAAACTAACTTGCTAAGGACAAAGGCAGGGCCTTTCCTTTTAGAGAGTGGTAGCTGGATTCTTGTATTTATTGTAACAACCTTAGAGATAGGAACCTTTAGAGACTATTGCTAAATTCTCTTGAGATCATAAAATAAACAATTATAATTAATCACTTCAATGTGATATAATTGTGGAAGCAAATTACATCATAATTGGAGACATTTCATAAGTATAATGTAATATGTACATTGATATATATGTATATAATTGATATATGCATATTATATACACATATTTTTCACGGCCAAAGAATGACTTCCTAAGGGTTCTTCTATTATGAGATATGACATATTGTAGAACTCAACAGTATTACACAGTATTTTAATTTTTTTACCAGGCATGATGCTCTCTTTCCATAGGATGCTGACTATATCTGGAGTAGATGAATACCCCAGGTCACTATGGTTTTCAGGTCATTGTGGATCTCAGGGCATTATGGTTCATTAAAGATGAAAGAAAACTTTATAGATGTAAACCTCAAATAAAGAAAAGATTTAGTTCCTGTTTTCTTCATGGTATATGCTTCCTTTCTCAATAATGACTGTACTGAGCCATCGAATTAATCTTAAGCCATTTTGTTTCTCACAAAATTAGCATTTTTGGGGATACGGTCTCTCATGTTTCAGTACTTAGAATCCAGCCCATCTTCTATGAAGCCCATGAAACTGAAGGTATTGCTCTACATAGTGTAGACATTACTGAACATAGTTGAAACATGGGTCTTAAATTTATTTCCATTGTAGTTATTGTATAGTTTGTTTCACCTTGCAGAATAAAATGTGCACAAAAGCATGAATTTCATTGTTTAGTTCATCAATGTCTTCAAAGTTCCTGCATGAATTACTATGCCATAAATATTTATTGAATGTTGAATACAACTTTTCATGTTACTGGAATAAAACAAAATTCACCAATTATTAAGATTTTGGTTGTTTCTTCATGAAATGGCAATTTAATATCAATATATCATATGCCAATTAAAAGTATCCATTTAAAATAAACAAAATTACTCTATACTACTAATTTTCTTTCTGTTGTCAAGTCATGGGCTTTTTAAGAATGAAGTACATCTGCTAAAACTACTTACAAATGTAAACCAACGTCTCAATTACTCCCTTTAGAAAATTGTAAGAATGTTTCCATTTATTGAGCAAACTTTTTTGAAAGTTGGTTATATAATATACTCTTGATAAGGAATTATTACAGAAATGTATTCAATGTATCTGAGTTTTCTACTTATATGAGCATCATCATTAATTACAGATTACGGTTAATATATGAATCAACAATTTGAAATATAAAAGTTGCCAAATATTGTTTTCCAGTGGAGAAATTCAGGATAATGAGTTAAATATAACAGGAAGATACATAAATACTCA
This sequence comes from Peromyscus leucopus, assembly GCF_004664715.2. Taxonomy (NCBI): domain Eukaryota; kingdom Metazoa; phylum Chordata; class Mammalia; order Rodentia; family Cricetidae; genus Peromyscus; species Peromyscus leucopus. The sequence goes on from NC_051066.1 coordinate 63,576,269, forward strand.
TGTACTTACTCATTTATTACACAATCATCTGTGACAGTTTTATCATGAGTACTACACTATATTTAATAGAACACAGGGAGGAAAAATGTCTTTATTGATCAAATTTGTATGTACAAGATGATTTTTAAAAGTAAACATAGAATTATATTCTGAGAATGCTGCAAGGGGTGTTACTACAAATGTTACTTTTAGAAAAGAATCAGACAAGGCCATGGTAAATTACATTTATGAAGTAAAAAATTACTTATTCAAATAGTTATAAAATGTGTTGCTTTTTTTTTGCAATGTACAACCACATTTGTTTTAAAATACTTTCATGGTGCTGGAAGGTTCTACATGACTATAAGGAGAAAGAGATGTCAGTGGTATTATACAGCACCATGCTCTTCGCCCTGCAATACTGACCTGCCAGGAAAGTGTGCTCGCTGGTGCAATAATGGCAGGGTGGCCATGGGAGTAACTATGTATTTCCAGGTGGATGTTAACTCAGCTGTGCATGCATGAATAGTCCAATAAAACTTTTCAAAAGCTGGTGAATGGTGAGATCATAAGCCCTTGTCGGGAATCTACTGGTTAAAATACATGGTCCATGTTGTCAAACTGCCTTCTTAAAATTTATGTTCATACACATAATTTGTTGTGCTCTTAACCATGCTCAGATAATTGGCCATTATAGCAGCAAAATAAAAGAAAATCACTTTTCTGTGGGGAATTAGCTACTGGTAGGTTTTTCACTTCCTGCCCAATGAATCCCTTGCCCTTTATTTTATATTAATATTAATTTAACTCAGTGAGCTATTAATAATTTTTAAAGATATGAATTTTTGGTGGATAAAGTTTGATAAGCTCTGTAGGAATTAAAAGGAGGTCGCAGGGAACAGATACTATCCAAACACATTTTGTACATGCAAAAAATGTACACAGAAGCTGTGTGTTATAGTCTGATTATCCTTTGCTTTCCATCTAGTATTCACTTATGAATGAGTACATGCCATGTTCGTCTTTCTATATTACCTCACTCAGGATGATATTTTCTAGTTCCATCCATTTGCCTGCAAATTTCATGGTGTCATTGTTTTTTACTGCTGAGTAGTACTCCATTGTGTATATGTACCTCATTTTCTTTATCCATTCTTCAGTTGAGGGGCATCTAGGTTGTTTCCAGGTTCTGACTACTATGAACAATGGTGCTATGAACATAGTTGAGCAAGTGTCCTTATGGTATGATTGAGTATTCCTTGGGTATATGCCCAAGAGTGATATAATTGGTTTTTGAGGTAAACTGATTTCCAATTTTCTGAGAAACTGTCATACTTATTTCCAAAGTGACTGTATAAGTTTGCACTCCCACCCTCAGTGGAGGAGTGTTCCCCTTGCTCCATGTCCTCTCCAACAAGACCCTAAGAGGGGTACATGGTTTGCCCTGGAAAGGGGAAATAGATGAGATCTCCATGAGTAAACTGGGAGTGAGGGGGGCCAATAGAGGGTAGAGAATGGATGATGAGAACATGAGGGAATGGAATGGTCAAGCTGGAAGAGAGACAGAGTGGGAGAGCAAGAAAGACATATCTTGATAGAGGGAGACATGATGGGGATAGGAAGAAACTCGGTGCTACAAAAGTTCCCAGGAATCCACAAAGATGACCCCAGATTAGACTAATAGCAATAGTGGTGAGGGTACCTGAACTAGCCTACCCTAGTAATCAGATTAGTAAAAACCATAACTGTCATCATAGGGCCTTCATCCAGTAACTGACAGAAGCAGTTTAGAGATCCACAGCCAAACACTAGGCTGAGCTCCAGGAGTCTAGTGGAAGAGAGGGAAGAATGATTGTATGTGCAAGGGGTATCAAGCACAAGTTGGGGAAATTTACAGAGAAAATCGAACCAAGCTAGTGGAAACTTATGAACTTTAGAGCAACATCTGTGAAGCCTGAACGAGACTGGACTAGGACCTCTGTGTAAGCAAGACCCTTGTGTAGCTTGTTCTGTTTAAGGGGTCCTTAGCAGTTGGATCAGGATCTATCCCTGGTGCATGAGCTGGCTTATTTTGAGCCCATTATCTATGGTGGAACATCGTGCACAGCCTTGATGCAGGGGAGGGGCTTGGGCCTGCCTCAACTAAATGTACCAGGCTTTGTTGACTCCCCATGGGAGGACTTACCATTTCAAGGGAGGGGATAGGGGGTAGATTATGGGCAAAGGCTGGGGGACAGGAGGAGGGAAGAGAGAGGCATCTGTGGTTGGTGTTTAAAATGAATAAAAAATCTAGGCTGAGCTCTAGGAGTCCAGTCAATGAGAAAGAAGAGGGATTCAATGAGCAAGGGACATCAAGATCATGATGGGGAAACCAAGTCAACCAAACCAGTGGGAACTCATGAACTGTGGATCACCCATGGGACTGTACTAGGCCCTCTGCATAGGTGAGGCAGTTGTATTGGAGAAATTATTTTGGCCACTCCACGTAGTTAAAAGGATATTTATTTAATGGCGTAACTCACAAATTAAGTAATGGGTAGGTCGCAGGGTCTGGGGAAGGTGTAACGCAGTCCAGCGGTGTTCTCCGGAGCTCTGCACAGTCAGTCTCCACCGGTCAGCGGTCAGCGTTCCGGCACCGAGCGAGCACCCCGAGAGAGCGCTGGCCCATCCAGCTCTCGGGTCCCCAGGCGCTCCCTCGCCCGCCTTGTAGGCGTGACAGTTGCCAGAGTCTCAATGGGGTTGGAACTTCAGAACCAAGCTGGAATGGCTACCCACTACACAGTTGTTTAGCTTGAACTGTTTAAGGGGCCCCCTAGCAATGGGATCTATCCCTGGTTCATGAGTTGGCTTTTTGGAGACCAGTGTCTATGGTGGGACACCTTACACAGCCTTGGTGCAGGGGGAGAGCTTGGACCTGCCTCAACTGTATGTACCAGGCTCTGCTAACTCCCCATGGGAGACCTTGCCTTGGGAGAGGTGGGAATGGGGAGTGGGTTGGGGGCAATGCTAGGGGAGAGAAGAGAGAGGAGAGGGGCATCTATGGTTGGTACATAAAATTAATAGGAAATTTCTTAATAATGATTAAAAAATTTCTTAATAAAAATAAAAGTTCAGAGAATAAATATATTTTTTAAAAAGTTTATCTGCTATGAGAGTTAGCAACTTTGCACTATGTGAGTATATTATGTACTTTCTAATGACATTAGCAAAAATATTACAAGAATAGTAGTAGGTGACATTAGTTATGGTAAAAATAAACAATGGAAATCTATGTGGATGTATCTATACCCATTTTAAACCAGTTTTTATAGTAGTAGTAAGTTGGTATTACTTGATATAATAAAACTATGGAACAATATTTTTAAAGTTTAAGTTAATTTATTTTTAGTTCAGTTTATTCCTTGACAATTTCCTACTTTTACATACTGACTTTTGGTCATTTCCTCCCCATTTCACCCTGTCTCATTACTCCTTTTGTGCTAAAACCTTTCTTCTTACTGCACTTTCTTAAGAAAGTACAAACAGAGATTAGAGAGGTGGCTTAGCAGTTATGAGCACTTAACTGCTCTTCCAGAGAACTTGGTTTCCTTTCCTAGCACCCACATGACAGCTCTCAACTGTCTGTTACCCCAGTACCTGAGGATCCAATATCTTGTTTTGACTGCTGAGCACTCCAGGCATGCATATGATGTACATACATATCCAATAAAATAAATAAATCTCAGAAAAAGAAATTATGTGTAAATACATTCAGATTTACTGAAAACAAATCTGTAATGACAAAACCAGCAGAAAAAAATCTTAATGTTATTACATATCTTTATTTGTTTAAGTATTCCATTGAAACGTCTTTGATAATATGTTCAAGACAGCAAGTTTTAAAACAAATGAGCATATGAATTATTCTCAGACACTAGTGTTTTCACTTTCCAGTGTATTTTTCATCCAAACAATTCTGTGATCAGCCTGTAAAATCAGAAGGTCAAGAATTTACTTTGTTCAGAAAACTCAGAGCATTCATAATGACTAGTTCCTGACTTCTGATCCCATTAATTTGAGTCATTGAAAATACTACCATGTTTTTATATTTCTTTCTCAAAATTTGTTTGTTAATTGTACTAACATTGATGGTTCATGAAAAGTGTAAACATTTTTTTTTTTTTACTCAAGATAGGGCTTCTCATTGTAGCCCTGGCTGCCCTGAAACTGACTCAGTAGCCCAGACTGGCCTAGAACTCTGAGATCTGTGCCTATCTGCCTCTGGAGTACTGAGATTAAAGGTATGCACCTCTCTACCACCTGGCTAAAAGTGTAAACACTTGTAAAATGAAAATTATTTAAACACTTGATATAAATTGCAGTTAATAAAAGCATCACTCTTAGTTTCATTAAACATCTAATTTAAGTTTAAATTTCTGCTCTATTCCCCAGACATCTTTTTCCCCCACATTTGACTTGATCAAGAATCAAGCAAGCTCAACTAAGTAACTGTGTTTTCTGCATTTTGTAACAGGTTTGTACATGAGATCAGATGTGTGTTTTGGGGCAAATTTGGGGATGAAGAGGATGGAACATTTGTAGCTCATTCATACTTGGATTCTGTCTTGCTGATTTATTTGGTATTGGTTTGGCCATTGAAACTGTCATTTTTAAGAGATAGTGAGATGAAATATTTTAAAATTTGAGTTAATTTCTAAATTTCTGTTTGGCAAGAGTTCTTCACAACTGGCTTTATCAGTCACCACCAACTGGAGGCAAATGGAAATTAGTATTTCGTGACCCATTCTGATCTGTTTATTCAGGTAATGTCAAGACTGCTTATTTTATTTTCAAATTATCCATCAATCTGTTATCTAATGATTTTAATACACACAGAGATTATTATTACAATTCATTAGTTGAAATTCAAAATTGATTTTTCTAATTTGATTTTACTATGTGTACTCACTGCTTCTGAACTTCATATTCTCATTCACTATGGTCAATTAAAAGGGAAAATACAAATATTTATGTTCTTTGTTTTTATAACAATGATCAGCACACAAAAACATTTAGAAGTAACCAGAGTTTTATTTATTCATACCTTTATTTAGCATGTTTATGTGAAATAAAGTTGAACATACTGTGTCTTTAAATCAGCTACAGTGAATATTCATCTTTATATAAATTTCTATCTGAAAGCTAAATAAAGCCATTTAAAATATCTCTTTCATCTCTTTGATATTATGTTACTAGCTGTTTGTCCTTAAACTAACCAAGATTCATCTTTAGTCATCTAGACTTGAACATCAGTCATTATCCCAAGGACTTTGAGTTCTGTTTCAGAGGAAAACATTGTCTGTTGTGGAATAAATTTTTCGTACACTGTGAAGAAGTGTCACTCTGGTTTAATAAAAAGATAAATGGCCAATAGCTAGGCAGGATTTTCAGGTCAGAGAGAACACAGGGAAGAAGAAGGACACAGTTGCGAGGAGATTCCAGGACTCAGAGGAAGCAACATGGGCAGTGCAGTGTAATAAAGCCACGAGGAAGAAAGCAAATTAATAGAAATGAGTTAATTTAAGCTTTAAGGGTTAGTTAGAAATAGGCCTAGTCTATTGGCTGAGCTCTCATAATAAGTTTCCAAGTCACTTATTTGGGAGCTGGCTAGTGGGACTAAAAAAGACTACTAACATTGGTAATTTACAGAATATTTTGATATTAAAGTCATTTATTTCTACTTCTTAATTGATACTTATTCTTGGGGACATTTGTTTTTTAAAGAAATTCCTAAATCAAGTTGAGATTAAATTATTTGTGATTAAATTCTCCAAGTTTTGAATCCTAACTCTTCTTTCACATTCTTGAAACTCTGGCTTATAATTATTTATTTATTTACATATTTCATGAAATGTTATTCCATATTTTCTTTCTTGCTTTTTGAATTATAATTTCCACTATTTGACATATTCGTTAATACTACAATTTCTCTTCTAAATCTTGTTTTTATTCATTTAAAAATGCAACTGATGTCTCCTTGAGAATTGTCTCAGTTGTTATGAACAGTTTTTTTCCCATAGGACCTGAGGTAAGGTCCCAGATCTCATATGATGCTTCACAATCATATGTAATTTCTGTCCATTTCACCCAGCACCAAGAATACTCATGGTACACAGACAAGTAACACACTCATACACATAAAATAAAATAGCAAAATAAATATTTTTAAATGCACCTGGAAACACAAAACCAATATTTAAACATTTTCATATTTCATTATTCCTTGATAGTAAACAAATGTTACTCATTTGTTTCTTTTTATTTCTTTTTTAAAATAATTTTTATTAAGAGATTTTCTATTCATTTTACATACCAACCACATATTCCCTTGTCCTCCCTCCTCCTGCCCCCCAGCTTTCTCCCCCAACTCACCCCCATTGAATTCCATCCACCTTGTTGCTATTACACATTATGCTAGTAGATTTTTATCTGTAAATTGTTACTTTGGCCTGGGATTATTTCATAGGATTGTGATTTTTGAATGTAAGAGTTCCAATATGAATTCAAATAGTCTAATGTAAATGGTGGATCTTGTTATCTCACTGATAGAATGCATTAAAATATCAGTTTATTTACCACTTCACCTAATGCTGTTGTCTTAGTTATTTTTCTATTTCAATGATAAAAGATTATGACCACAATGACTTAGAAGAGAAAGTGTTTATTGGGGTTGCATGGTATTAGAGGGTTAGAGTTCATGACCATCATGATGACAAACATGACAGCAGAGAGACAGGCGTGGTAATAGAGAAGTAGCTGAGAGCTCACATTTGATCCACAAGCAGGAGGCAGAGAGAGACAGACAGACAGACAGAGACAGAGAAACTAGAATTTGTATAGGCTTTTGAAACCTCAAAGCTCACTCCCAGTGGCACACCTCCTCCAGCAAATCCACACCCCATAATTCTTCCTCAACAGTTCCACTAACTGAGCACTAAATATTCAAACATATGGGCCTATGAGTGCCATTACGCCAGGACTACAGCTGTGACAATAAACTTTTGGTTTCCTACCTTTCTTACGGATAAGGAATGATAATAGAGATCAGTTTTTACTCCATTATTGTTATGAGAAAAAAAATCTTTTTAAAAGGTTATTGTAGTTTTCATATAAACTAAGTATATCTTATATCAGTTTTTCTATGTAAGTGAATTTTTCTCAGTATTAATTATCTATCTTAATTTTCAAGGACATTTGCTGTTTTCATGAAATTTAAAGCTTAAGCTTTAGAAGTCATTCTTTGTTTTGGAAGTAAATAAAAATATTATATAAAGTATTTTCTTTGTATGGCTATTTCTTCTAAAGTGATGATATTTTTATAAACAGAAATATTATAATTTGTGTTAATTTCTATGGCATTGCCTTATCATTCAGATTCACTTTAATTCATGGGAATTTTACCACCAGATATTTATGTTTGTTCACTCATTCATACAAACTATGAAATATAAATATTGAAATATGATCTTAAATATTTCTAAAAATTTCTTCCTTTATCTTTGTATGGACTACTATAAATTATGCTCCTAGATATTTGACAGCTGATTATTCTGTGAGTGAAACTTTTTGCCCAAGGACATCCAAGTGCTAACTAGAAATAATGAAAATGATTCATATATTTTTCCGTTATGAAACACTGAAGTAATGTCTGGGACTTCTAACACTCGGTGTCTAACAATTGCTTTATATAAAAGGAGCAGATATTCAATTTGTAGAGTTAAGCTTTTAAGCCATGTCTCCCAAGTCTTCATTTCCTTAGACGTTTGTGTCATTTTCTACAAAAATGTAATTATCATTTTGATGCCAGCCTCTCAACTAAAGGTGACTATAGAGTTCAGTGTTCTCTATATGAAGCCCTTGTAGAACACAAGGAATGAATTTATGATCTATTGTTATTCACTTGTGTTTTAATAATGTAGTATAGTAATGTCTTTCTTAACAATGACAGCATTTCTGTGTATTCTAGAGCCAGAAGCTTATTATGGAGCATGTGACAAAACCAGACAAGTTTTCTGCATAAGTTACAATCATTCTTTCAAAAATATATTCTCCATACAATGCAGCCTGCAAAGCTTTAAGTTTTTTATGTTTTTTTTTATTATTATAGGGTTCAAATAAATGTTGTTCACCAAAATTTTTTGTACTTCCTCCAAATAGTAAACATCTTTGTCTTCATCATCTGAGCTGAATTTATCAATCTGTGCTTCATCACAATCTATAGAATTCATGCAAATATGAACCATAGAAGCTAAAAACAGCCATTGTTCTAATTTTATATTATTATTGAACACACCTTAAGAGGGCTCAGGGAAGTGGGACCTTTGTCCCACTAATTTCTGGACAGCCTCCTTCACATCCTTGTTTCTCAGGCTGTAGATTAGAGGGTTGAGCATGGGGTTGACAACTGTGTAAAAGATAGATGCCTCTTTGACCACCTGCCGGGAGTTTTTGGAGTTGGGTATACAATACAGGGAAAGTATGGTTCCATGAAATATGGTGATGGCAGTCAGGTGGGAGGCACAGGTAGAGAAGGCTTTGCGACGTCCACTAGTAGATTTGATTTTTAATACCGTCACAAAAATGAACACGTAAGATGTGAGAATGATCAGTAGTGTACTCACTTCATTGAAGGTTGCAAAACAAAAGAGTAGCAGGCTGGGGATGTGTGTATCAGAACAAGAGACAGCAATGAGGGCAGTGTATTCACAGAAAAAGTGGTTGATGACATTAAATCCTGAAAACTTGAGCTGGAGAGCATAGCAGAGGAGAATCAAGGTGGCAAATGTGCCCCAGAGATATGATCCGGTTACGAGCACGATGCACAGCTTCTGTGACATGGCCACAGTATACAGCAAGGGATTACAGATAGCCACAAAACGATCATAGGCCATCACTGCCAGCAAGTAGGACTCAGTCACAACAGCCACACAGGACAAGAAGTACTGCAACATACAGCTGAAGTAGAGGATAGTTTTATCAGCCAGGACCAAGTTCTCAAGCAGCTTGGGAGTGATGATGGTTGAGTAGCAGAAATCAACAAAAGAAAGGTGGCTGAGGAAGAAGTACATGGGAGTGTGCAACTTGGGGTCAATATTAATAAGCACTATCATCCCAAGGTTTCCCACCACAGTGATGATATACATAAAGAGAAAGACCAGGAATAGGGGGATCTGAAGCTCAGGGTAGTCTGTGAAGCCCAAAAGGGCGAAGATAATCTCCACACTCACATTTCTTTCAGTTGGCACCATAACTCCTATCAGTGAGCAACCAAGGCAGAAGAGTCTCCTGTTTAATTCAAAATTATGTGAGAAATGTCAAATTATTCTCAAAGAACAATTAAAAAATGTCACTATAGTTTGATTATTTGCTCAAATCTAACATTGAGACTTTTTTTTTAAATTCTAACAAATAAAAGATTAGAGAAATCTAAGAGAAAAGATATAGTGATACCATTTGGCCATCTTTTGTATTATAGCATCACTGAGGCCTGGGCAGACTCAGAACTTTAATGCTTTCATTATTAATGGATTGCCAAAGACTGAGGCAAAATATCTGTATATGTATACACCTGTACCCTGAATATTATTGTCTCTGCATTAATTACTTAACATAGAAAGGAAGATCAAAAAGCATCTTAGTTACAATGTCAGTAGTGAAAGAAATCTGAATAAACTTACTTGCTACAGAGAAAGAGTCACCATGATCCTGGTGTTTCGTGGATGGAGCACAGCTGGAAGAAAGACTGTATATGTTTACCTCCTATCTCTGGGGACTAAAACTCTAGAGAAAATACAAGAAAATTTTCAATACAGGCCTCACAGAGCAGACAATTAAGATGAATCCATATCTTCTTTTGATGAATCTTTAATAATGAGACTTTCCTTGAAATGACACAAAAAACACAGTGCCATAATGTTCACTCTTAAGCTTTGTTAATATATAATTACGACTCAGCCACAGACATTAAAATAACACCCAATGCCTCTTCTACTATTAAGCTCAGTGGACCTCTTTGGATTTGGGGAAGAATATATAGCAATTTTAGGCAACTAACTCAATCATTTTTGTGAAACAATCCAAAAGGTTATGTATTTTGTGTAAAAAAAAAAAAAGAAAGCATAATAAAACTGTCTGACTTGTCCAGTGTACAATGCAAGCCACCATTCCATTTGGGCTATATAACCCAGTACTCATGACATTTCCTAAGGAGCATTTGGTAGATAGAACTTGTTCAGAGAATTGGGTACACCACACAACAATTTATTGAGTAGATCTTCAGTGTTTTCAAGGAACACAATAAAAACTCTCTGAAGATAACTTTTCATTTTAAATTTTTAGTCAAGCATTTTTTCCTTTTATTGAAAATAGCATTTTCCCTTACATGATATATCATGATTATGGCTTCTCCTCCATCTACTACTCCAAGTTGCTATCCATCTCCCCTGCCATTTAGATCCATACCTTTCTTTCTCCCATTAGAAAACAAAATGGCTTCTAAGGGATAAAAACAAAATACAAGATAAAACAAAAACTACTGCATTGGAATAGTATAAAACAAAAGAACAGAGAAAAAGAGCCCAAGAGAAGGCACAATAAAGAGATATAGACAAAGAAGTCCACTCATTCACACATTCAGGAATCCCACAATAACACTAAACTGATATATAATATATATCCAAAGACGTGCAAGTTAGAAGAAGAGAATATGAAATAAATGAAATAAAGTAAAATCAAAAATAAGATTAAAAAAATAAAGCCTTGGCATGATAATACAAGACAAGGAAACTCCAAAGATTCCTTTAAGTTCAATCTCTGTTGGCTATCTACTGCTGAGCATGTGGCCTATAGTTAAAAGTATTTTGTTTCACTAATGAGACTCCCTTGGAGAGAATAAAATTTTCTTTTGTAAGTAGTAATCAATTGGAAATAACTTCTGGGTTAGAAATGAGGGCATTTTGCCTTTCTCTTTCCTTCCTCTAAACCACCCAATATACACCTCCTGTTGCCTTTCAATTTCACTGCCTCTTTTCCATTGTTGGTACATGCATATTCTTATAATTTTAAGCATATATATTCCTAAAAAACTACTTATTCAGTCTATACTATTACCTGTATGTATGAGGGTTTTGTACTAAGCTGCTGCCCGGTATCAACCACTCATTTCAGTGCTAAAATGTCAGACACTACACAGACCAGTTGATATTGAAGATCATACTATTTGGTCAAGCCATTCTGTGACACTTCAGCCTACCTTACTATGGCTGAGTGATTGCTACTAGGCAATTGCTACCTGCTTTCTCATTATAAACTGGTGTTGACTACCCGTTCAATATGGGAGATTGGGCATACCCATAAATCACTACATTAGAATAAATTATCAATGCTCACATTTCATTATCTTGCTTTATATATTCCTTTCTTCTTCCTGAGCTTAGAGCTCTCTCATATTCTTGGTGGTAATTTGAATATGGAATAAAACAACAGAGTCCATTTTCACTTGACTTCTCATGATAGATTGAGACAACACAAAAGTAGAGAGCAACAGAACTAGAGTCCTGCTGTGCAGTGGTCCTGAACACCACCAATGACCATTATGTTTTCTAGTGCTCTGTGATAGGAATTCCCACCATGCCCCCACGGTCACGCATGCCCAGTGGGACACTTAGTCATTTTTGGGTTTTATGTGGTGCGTGACCCATGACCCTGTGACTGCAGGGTTGCATAAAGCGCGCAGTGCAACCATGTGAGCTATGCGTATACGTATGCGTATGCGTGGAATAGCCACATGGGCCTGTGTGCGTAGGTGCTGCTTGGCCTTTAAAAGGCAGCCCCCATGTTCGCCCGCCCCCTTCACACACATGTCCTTTCAGCAGGCCTGATCACTTCTATCCTTTTTTCCTCATCTTAGTAAAACTCTTGTTAGTGGATTCTGTCATGTTTTGTGACTTTTCCTCTCAGGGTAAGAATGCCACTAAAAACCAACACTCTGTACATATATGAATGTAACAATAACTAAGAAAAATGTGGTCCTGCATTTGAAAGGAACTAAGAAGGGGTATATGGAGGAGAAATGATGCAATTACATTATATCTCAAAATAAAAAGAAATAATAAAAAGTATGCCTGGTACATTGGGATTACCTTTTAATATAAATCTTCAGACAAGGTCAATAGCAATGATATAAACAAATGGGATATTATCCTCAAAATACACTATATACTTATAACCTACAAACAGTATTTAATTACATATCTCCAGTGATTTATAAGACCCAGAAGTAATGCAGTTACAGCAAAGATTGGAGATCCTCATTCCATTTTTGCCATTATTTATTTGGTAAGAATTTTTATAAACTATGCATTGTAGTAGGTTAAGACCCTTATCTCCCAAAGACATAATCCTTCCCGTGTGGAGCACAGTCCTAATGGTGATTAGAATTTATGTACATTAACTTCTTATCATCAACTCTCTCTCACATAGGAAATAAGAAGATTCAGAAGTGGAAGTAACTAGATGCCCTATACAGCCTATATACTCTTTCTTTAAGCTCTACTCAGAAGCATGTGTGAGCCTTCTTGAGAAAATTCGATGTTGCAGCTAATCAGTTCTACAACCTTACTAGGTTAGTATCAATGGGAGCTTTGGCTCCAATGCCTACATATTTGTTGTAAAGTAATGGAGCCCAAGTAAAACCAGTGACCCAGTAAAGAATTCATAGATTAGGGCAGAATCAAATTGGTCTTAGGTACTTTTTCATCAAAAAATCAAAATAAATATGTTTAAATTATGATTATAAAAATATGGTTATAAAAACAAATTGTAATGTCATAATTAAAGGAAATTCAGACCCTTATACTTTCAGTTGAGTTTGTGGCTGCAGCTGTAACACTTGTAGTGGATAACATATTTATCCATATTTATGTGGGCTTAGACATATAGAGCCAAAGTATAAATCATTATGAAAATAAGGTACACAAACTACTTCTTGTCATTACCAAATTATAGGAAACTAAGGTACCTTTTTTCAAAATGCAGATGAACAAATGTCTTTTCCCTTTAGTTATCTATGTTAACCTAAAAATACAAATATGAGATTTTTGAGGTCCTGTAAGTATAGGGTTATCATTAATATATTTCATTACATTAATGATTTACAGTTCTGGTGACAGAAATTATGAATAAAATTTATTCGGTCCTAAAAATTTATTGTCTTTTCCTATCTTTTAAAATACCATTATCTAGCATGTAAAGTCATTGGTAAGTATTGTAGACATCAACAATTAACAGCACGTGAGTTTAACTTTTTAATATTTTTTGTTATAGCCTTGTTCCAGCACTGTGGGACCTACATTATTAGTCTCTCACAGGGACAATCACAAACTCAGAATCGTATTGTATGATTACCATCATTGACACATTTGCATACTTGCCAACTGCGGAACCAACATTTGCATCAGAACCTCTAAAAGCTAAGAGACTTTTGAGGCACCTCATATATTAGTTAGAGATTTAATATGATCCCAGTCAAAAACCCCAGAACCATTCTTCATAGAAATAGAAGAAAAATCAGAAATTATATGGAAACACATAGATGGTGGGACCCATTCTTTAATAAGCAAATTATAGTCCTTTTCTGAATCTCAATAGGACCGTTAGGATAATTACAAGGAAGGGCAATTACATCTCATCAGTCCTACTCTCAAAGGCACAGTAACACAGCTATTATGAGGAAGTTATAAAAATATAATCCACATGAATTGTTTATGTACAATACAGAATGTGTATAACTGAGGTGAAAATGAACACATATGATGTCAGAATAATCAGCAGGCTCCTGACTTCATTGAAAACAGCAATAATAAAACATAGTATCTGGCTGATGTAGGGGGTCTGAGCAGGAGACAGACACAATTACAGAGTGGTTGCAGATAAAGTTATTGATGATGCTAGATTCACAATAGGATAGTGCAAGAAGAAAATATGTGAGTGTCAGGGAACACACTATGCCCCATATATAAGATCCTGCCACCAGAAAGGTGCACAGCTGGGGAGACATAACAGCAGGATAGATCAGGGTTTTACAAACTGGTTGTAAGCCATTGCTGCCAACATGAAGGTCTCCGCTACACCAAATGCAGGCACAAGAAAACTGCATGATACAGCCATAGAAAGAGATGGTCCTATCCTCCACAACCAAGTTCTCCAAGCGTTTAGGTGTGACTACAGTGGCGTAACAGAAATCAACAAAGGACAAGTGGCTGAGGAAGAAGTACATGACGGTGTGAAGTTTGGGGTTTGTGTGGATGAGTATCATCATCTCCACATTCCCAACCACTGTTATCGTGTAGATGAGCAAGAAGAGCAGGAAGAGTGGGACCTGTAGCTCTGGGTAGTCAGAAAAGCCCATGAGAATAAACGTCTGTATGTTGCTTTGATTTCCTTTCATTGACCTCATGATCACTGTTGGGATAAAAAGAAAAACCATTCATGTATAGTAGACAAAAAAGAAACGAAGAACCGGAAAATGAAGAGATACATTGCATTTCTACAGAGACTTATCAGAACATTTTTTCCCATACCCAATTGTGACAATTTTAAATATTTAGTTTTTGAGATTATAATATATATATGTATATACATACATATTATATTATTTTTAGAAAGGACATTTTCCAGCTCCACCATCAACTTTCCTTTTTTTTGAAATTTTGAGATAATTTAATAACAATGTTTCTCCTTTCTTTTTCTTCCCTCCCATATGCCCTACTCCACTTTTCTTCAAATTCATGGCTTTTTCTTCACTAATTGTTATTGCATGTCTGTAAGTATGTACATATATTATACATACATATTCCAAAATACACCCTGATGAATCTACATATTGTTACTTGTACACATGCTCTCTGGACTGACTGTTTGGTATTGGACAACTTTCTGAATCAAAAACTTAGAATGCTTTACATTCTTCCATTCTTTCAAGGTTCTAGCAAATAAACTAAGCTCGCAGGAACCCAAGAACTATAGACAGACAGCTATGAGGCCTGCATGGAACTGGACTAGGCCCTCTGCATACTGAAGACAGTTGTGTAGCTTGGTCTGTTTAGTAGTCCCCTGGCAGTGGCATCAGGATCTATCCCTGGTACGTGAGCTGCTTTTGGAGTCCATTCCCTATGGTGAGACTCCTTGCTCAGCATTCATGCAGGGGAAGGCATTGAATGTACCAGACTTTGCTGACTCCCCATAGGAGGCCTTACTCTTTCAGAGGAGGGGATGGGGATGGTGAAGACTGGAGGAGGGATGGGGGGCTCTGTGGTTAGTATGTAAAATAAATTTTTAAAAAAAAATTCTTAAATAAAAAAAAAACTTAGGATGTGTTTCTCCCTTTGTAGGTTTTATAAAAACTATCGATTTTGGAGTATATAAAACTATTAGTAGAAGCAGCATAGAAATGTGTAGTCCTCTATTACAAGTCAATCTCTGCTGCATTACTAGTGTAGAACAAATAATTGTGACAAGTAGAAGCCAGAGAGGCAGAACTAATATGCAAAATACCTTTCTTGGCTTGAAGAATTGTAAGTACTAAAGAGGTTGTTTTAAATTGCAAATATAGTGGATAATTGTTTTGATGTGTTCTTGGAGTCTGCCAATATTTTATTGAGTATTTTTGCCAAACTTATGGAGAAATTTCTTTCTGCCTTTCTTCTTTTTCTTTTTTGGTTTTAGACACAAGATTCTTTCTTGGTGTATCCTAGAGCTCACTACTTACTTTGTACACCAGATGGGCGTTGAACTCACAAAGATCTGCCTGCCTCTGCCTCCCAAGTGCTAGGATTAAAGGCTTGTACTACCACACCTGGTAGAGGAATTTTCTTCCGTCTGACTGTCTGTCTGTAGTGGGTAGCCATTCCAGCTTGGTTCTGGAAGTTCCAACCCCCATTGAGACTCTGGCAACTGTCACGCCTACGAGGCGGGGCGAGGGGAGGCGCCTGGGGACCCGAGAGCTGGATGGGCCAGCGCTAGCTCTGGGCGCGCTCTCTGTGCCGGGACGCTGACCGGTGCAGATTGACTGTGCAGAGCTCCGGAGAACACCACTGGACTGCATTACACCTTCCCCAGACCCTGCGACCTACCCATTACTTAATTTGTGAGTTACGCCATTAAATAAATATCCTTTTAACTACGTGGAGTGGCCAAAATAATTTCTCCAATATCTGTCTGTCTGTCTATTTATCTATCTTTCCATCTATCCATTCATCTATTTATTTTACATCCTCACCACAGTTTCCCCACCTCCCCAAACATACATTCTTGCCACCCTTCCCTTAAACTCTTCTTCCCCTGTTTATGTTCAGAGAGGGTCAGACCTCCCATAGGCATCAATAAAACATGGCACACCAATCTGACATGTGGAGAAATTTTCTTAATTGAGGTTCTTGCCTTTAAGAAGACGTTAGCTTGTGTCAAACTGACATAAAACTAACCAGCACAGAAAGATAATTAAATGTAGACATAAACAGTGAATAGAGACATCTTAAAATGAACAATATAGAGCAAAGTATACTCTGTGATACATTAAACAATTGCATGATGAAAATCTCCCATTTTCTTAGTCAAAATTAAATAACCTTTCCTTGATACAGAGGTAACCTTCAGGAATGAATGTGATTGAAAACACTAAGACAAAATTAAATAATGTAACATGAAGGAGGATGAATGAAGATATATACAGAAGGCTGAAGCAGAAGTACATCTCTGTCTCTGTCTCTCTGTCTCTCAATTTTCTAAGTTTTATTTTGGAATAAGTTCTGGTTGTGTGCTTAATCCCATGATTATTATTGCAGTAACTCAGCACATTCACATAAGGTATAAGCAACTTCAGGCATTGAGAATCTATCAGGACCACATTGTTCCCAATAGTTTATAGGACAGGATTAACACAACTTAGACATCAAGTGCCGTTTACTGTGCTCTGATACATCACTGTACCATCCAATCTGAGTGTACTAATGGTATCTTCTACAGTGGTAGCCATACCTATGTTAGTCTAATAACAAAAAGTTACTCAGAAAATACTTAGCATTTTATGCCTAGAACTTTCAATTAATTTGTAAAGAACAATAAACTAGAATTATGTTTATGTTTAAATCAAATCTGGCCCAGTTGAATACAATATCAGCGAATATGCCATTTACTTTCTGTGGTTATATTCTCTATAGTTATTTTTCAGTATTTTTATTTTCTGTAATATAAAAAAGTAAATTTGATAAACATTCCATTAATAAAAGTCAGTGTTACCAGCCACACACAAAGAACTATTTTGTTTTTAGTGTATTCCATGTGAGCTACGCACATGTTCCTACCTGAATTTTAAGATAAGAAAGTGAAATAACACTCACCTGATGCTGAAGCCTGATGATCTTGATTAACTATCAGGGAATTTCTTAAGGTTAATGAATCTCAGAGTCTTTAATTCATAATCATCAATATACAATTTAAATAGTAACAGGATAGAGGCTCTTAACAGAACTGGAATAGCATGGCAATGCCAGTAAAGTGAGATTCTATTTCCAGGATGTAAGAAATGTCAGAATATAGAGAAAAACTTGAAAGCTGAGTTTACAGCACAAACTGTGCTGAAGCCTGAGTCTTATGTACATCACCCTGATTGGAGATGATTGTAGTTGACATTTTCCCTAGTGGGTTGCACAACTGCATTTATTTACAATGCTGTCTCTTGTGTCATGTATTTCATAGGGAAAATTCCATCATCAAATTTTAACCCCAACTGCTTTCACAATTACTGAAATCATATATAATCTTTTACTGAAAAGAAGACAAACTTCACAGTTTCACTTTCTTTTTTTGTTATATTTTTATTATTTAAAACATTTAAAAAATGTATACATGCTTTTTGATCATATTATTCTCCCCCCAAAATCCTTCCAGAACTTCTACCCCTTACCCACCTAACTTTAAGTATTTTCAAAAAATACACAATAAAACCAATACACATCAGAACTAAGAAAACAGTACTAAAAAAGAAAAGCAAATAACTGAAAAATCCACCGAATTGTAATTAAATAAAATCACATTTAAAAAAAAAACTGTAGAGTCCATTGCATGTTGTTCAACTGGTCCTGAGGCCTGTCTGGAGTAGCTGATATACCCAATCTTACTCTATTGAAAAAAAATGATTTTTTCCTCTCCCAGTAGGAGTGAATGATAGTTAATTTGTTAACCTAATGGCTAGGTTTTCATTCATTTATTTTTTAAAAATAAAACAAAATAGAATATAATCAGATGAAACAAAAGCTATCATATTTAAGTTGGACAAGACAAACCAACAGAAAGAAAAGAGACCAAGAGAAGGCACAAAAATTAAAGACCCACTCATTCAGACACTCCAACACCAACAGGCAGTCCCTATGAACACACCAGCTGAACCAGGCAGCAAAAAATAGTCACAACACAGCTAGCACACTCTCTGAAAAATCAAGAGAGGAAACAGAAACCAAGGAACAAAATACCCCCTGAAACAAACAAACAAATAAACAAAAATAAGACAAAACAAAAGATCCAGAAACCAGCTTCTAGGCTTACTATAATCTCAAAACCTGATGCTAGGGGAATAGAGAGAACAGAGAAGATCTACAGGTAGGCTACCTGGCCTTCTGGAGGGTGTGACCTTTGGTTGAGCAAGATACCAACATAAGAACACAATAAACAATAGCCAGGACAATATGGCTTCACTAGAGCCCAGCTAGTCCTGAATATTTCAACATAACTGAAGCACAAGAAAAAGAGCATGAATCAACTACATGAAGATAATAAGGTCCTTAAAGAAGAAATTAATAAATCCCTTAAAGAAATCCAGAAAATATAAACAATTGGATGAAATAACTAACTCTCTTAATAATATCCAGGATAACACAAACAAAAAATTGGATGAAATTAATAAATACTTTAAAGAAATCCATGAAACAAACAAACAGTTGAGGGAAATTAATGAAACTCTTCAAGACCTGTAAATGGAAATAGCAATAAAAAACCACAAACTGAATAAATGATTGAAATTAAAGATTAAGAAATTTGAACAATAAATATGAAGGCAAACTTCACCAACAAAATCCAGAAGATAGAAAAAAGAAGTTCAGAAATTGAAGGTATGATAGAAGAAATGGCTACATCAAACAAAAAATAATAATTACTAAAAATTTCCTGACACAAAACATCCAGGAAATGTGGAACACTATGAACTGACCAAATCTAAGAACAATAGAAATAGAGGAAGGAGAATAATTCCAGGTAAATGACCCAGAAAATATTCACAAAATCATAGAAGAAAATTATCCTACCCAAGGAAGGATATGCCTATAAATGTACAAGAAGCATACAGAACACCAAATAGATTGGAACTGGACCAGAAAAAAAATCCTCACTAAATGGCAATCAAAACATTAAACATACAGAGCACAAATGACAGCTTATGCTAGAGAGGATGTGGAGCAAGGTAAATACTCTCCCATTGCTGGTGGGTGTGCAAACTTGTACAGCCACTTTGTAAATCAATATGGCAGTTACTCAGAAAATTGGGATCACTCTAATTCAAGACCCAGCCAAACTATTCTTGGGCATTATACCCAAAAGACACTCCATTCTCCCATGAGGAAACTTTCTCAAATATGTTCATTGTGGCTTTATTCATAATAGCCAGAAACTGAAAATAAACTAAATGTGCCTCAACAAAACAATGGATAAACAAGATGTGGTACATTTACACAATGGAGTATTATTGCTCAGCTGTTAAAAAGAATGACATCAAGGAATTTTCAGGCAAGTGGAAGAAACTAGAAAAAAAAAAAAAGTGTTCTGAGTAACCTGTACCCAGAAAGACAAATTTGGTATGTATTCACTTAAAAGTGGATATTAGCTGTTAAGTAAATGATAAATATGTTACAATCAATAGACTCAGAGAGGTTAGCTAAATAAGAAGGCTCTGGCACTATGCGCGTATCACCCTAGGAAGGGGAAATAAAATAGATTTTGAAGAATTACTAGTTGGGGGTGGGACAGGAACTGGATACATAAAGATGGGATAGAGGAATAGAGTGTTGTTAAAGACTGCTGGAATTGAATGGCATTTGAGGAGGTGTGAAAACAGTGCAGTGGGAATTTCCTGGAATCTATGGGGTGATCCTATTGAGGACTCCTCATAATAGAAGATTTGGAATCTGAACTCACAATCCCTTTTAGCCAGGCTAGGCCCTCAGTGGCAGGATGAGTTTGGATTTATTTGAGTTTGTGGCCTAGTGGATCCTGTGGAGGTTCCCAAATACCCCAGGCTGATACTAGCACAGATGATTGATCTCTGCAAATTGATCTTGGGTCCCATTCAAAGGCCAACATCCACATAGCTTATTGAATGTCGAGAGATTGAGCTGGTGCCCACCCACATGGAGCCTTTACCCCAATGCTCTAGCCTCTTTTGTGTAGGAAGGGAATCTGTAGGCTACTGAAAGAGAAAGGTGAATACCAACACAACCAGAAAACCTCTGATTCACAATCTGTCCTGCCTGGAAGATATCCTGGGGTAATGGTGGTGTAGAACTTGTAGAAGTGATCAACAAATATCTGATTTAACTTGTGGCCCACTCCAGGCGAGGAAGACAATGCTCAACATTGCTTGGATGACCAGGAACTGGAGGCTAGGTAGCTCAGAGAACCAAACATAACTGATCTTTAAAAAAAAAAAGCCAACAAAATGATTCCCAGTGATATTCTGCTGTACTCATAGACTGGTGCCTTGTCCAGTAATCATCAGAGAGGCTTTCTCTGGTAGTAGATGGAAGCAGATGCAGAGAACCAGAGCCAGACAATATGTGGAGAGAATGTCTAAATTGGAAGTCTCCAAAGGGTTCCACCCATCAGAGCTCAGAGAATTCTGTGGAAGGGGGGAAGGTTGTAGGACATCAAGAGAACATGGCCCACTGAATAAACTAAGCAAGGTGTATATGGATTCAAAGACACCAAAGCAGCAAACACAGGACCTGCAAGGGTCTGCACCAAGTCCTCCTCATAAATGTTGTGCCTGGTTTTTGTTGGTGGTGGTGGTGGTGGTTTTTTGTTTGTTTGTTTGTTTGTTTTTGGTGTTTTGCAGGACTCTTAACTGTGGGGATAGGTGTGTCTTCTACTTTTTTGCTTGCTTTTATGACTTTTTCCCTCTTGTTGGGTTGCCTTGTCCAGCCTCAGTGTAAGAGCTTCTGTCTTGTCTTATTGTTGTGTTTTGTTGTTGTCTCTTGGAGGCCTGTTCTTTTCTGAAGGGAGACAGGGGGTTGAGGGTGATGGAGGATTGTAAGGGGGTGGGGTGCGGGGGTGGTGTTGGATCTGTTGGATCTGAGGAAGAGGGAATATGGGGAGGAAGAGGGAAGTGATTGGGTTATATTGTATGAAAGAAAAAAAATCTATTTTCAATAAATAAATAAAACAAACTCCCCCCAAATTTGTGTTCAGAGCAGCTATTAAAATATTCAAAATGTAGGTATCATAGTACCAAAAATCTAAATACTTTTTCAAATTCTTTATTAATTACTTGTGTTAAAGCATAACTGAAATACAAAGAAGTGAACCATTGCTCTGTTCAACTGAATAAATTATGTTGCATACCTATCAAGTAAAGAAAAATATCATTACTAAAATATTATCAAGATTCATAACTTATGACTCTTTTCCATCACTATCCCTCAAGCACATAAACTCTGATATATTTTAACAGAAGATATATTTACAATTTATTCGATTTTTTAGTAATGTGATTTTGTATCTGTCTGCATGTGGGTTTATACACATGTGAGTGCAGCTTCCTCTGGAGTGCAGAAGATGGTATCAGATACCTTAGAGGTACAGGAGATTGTGTAGCAATAATAATAACAGGTTTCAATGGTCTTTGGTAGTAACCCCAAGATAAGGACATGGATTCAAGTAGAATTTTTGCAAAAATAATTCTGGGTAAGTTTCGGACAATTAAGTTAGAAGGACAAGGTAATTGAATCAATGGACTTTGTTGACAGCTGGTACTTATCATGGTGGCACTTTTAGAAAAAGCTAGTAGAACTTAGTAAGGAATTTTCCCAAAGATTAAGTGAGAAATTTTTGATACTTGCATGCCTACTATAATTGATTACCTCCTCAATGATAATCTTCTATGTTCACGATAAAGGTATCTAATACCCAAAGTTATATATAAAACATGTAACCATGTTCTGAAAATATGACCCTATTATTTGAAGAAAATGTAATAAGTATCAAGGAAATATATAGCACTTGTTAAAAATAGTGAGAATGCATGTACGTGTATATGGGAGTGTAAGTTATGTGAAAGTGTACATGTATGTGTGTGACTATACTCAGTGATACAGTTTTATAACTAATTTTGTGATGTTCAGCACTGTTTTCTTGTTTCCAAGTCTATAGGTATACAACCCAACAGTAGACTCACAGTGGTTTGGTAAAATACAAGCTTAAAATAACCAGTAGCTATGAGTTCAAGGTATGAGCACTGTGTAAAAATGAGGAAATATTCCATGGAAATTGCTGTTGCCACCATACAGGAGGCACTGTGAAGATTTCTTGCAATATATAATTAGAATCTGTTTTATTGCTTGCAAATTCCATACATACATGTAATGTACTTTGATCAAATCCACCTCTTTCTGTCCATTCCTACTTGTCCCTTAACACTCCCTTATGTCCCTGCATAAGCCCCAGGTTCCAAACAGCCAGCTCATGCACTAAGAACAGGTCCCAGTCCCACTGCCTGGGTGCCTCCCAAACAGTTCAAGCTAATCAACTGTCTCACTCATACAGAGGGGAATAGGATAAACTTTAACTGAGAATATCTACATGACCTTTCTTCAAGTTGCACTATACCTATCAATACACTTGGTATGTTTTAAAATCATAGGATTATTGATTTTGTTCAGATGTTCTGTTGTCTTCATTAGTATTGTTGCTTCTATACATTCAAAAATTCAGAATCCTGTACTCACACCTAATGGTATCCTTCAAATATACTATAATATTAAACATCACAGGCAATTCCATATTTAAGAATATCTGTATTCATAATCTTCTTTCAATTTCATATTCTAACATATTTATTTATTTTAAGAGTTTAATGATTTATAACAGCCTATTTATTCTCTTTCAGATTATACTTTCAAATATTTCAAGACATTTAAGAGGTTTTGTTCTCCCTCTGCATAATACCTTCTACCTGTCAGAATGAAAAATGTCTAAGAGGTTCAACCTAATATTCTTGTTATAACATTAAGCCTCCTGTACAAGAGTCATCACTAAGAACTAGACTCTCCATCCTGAGTCAATTCCTCCAGGCCATATTTAATGAAGTCAGTAAATGAAGGTTACTTTCTCTATACCCAATAACATGTAGTTAATGAATTGGACATAATAACTTCAAATCACTACTACCCTAAAATCTGTCTAAAGATTACTGAAGAACCAGAAACTCAATGCTTATCTACTAAGAGTTTTTGCTTGTTTGACTGATTGATACAGCATAGGACTATACATATAAGGACAATTTGTTAAATCAGTATGAAATTTTCTTTTATTTCACTTATAAATTTTCTAGATATATTTCTAATTTACCAAGTACAGGGAACTGCAGCAATGTATAAGAATTCAAGAGATTTGTTGTTATCTCTTCCTCAACTGTCTCATAAGCTTTTTGAGCCAGGTCTGAATCAGTTTTTGCATCAATTTTGCAACAATAAATACACTAAGAAAACAAATGACTTGCAAGTAATATCAGTGATAATTTGGTGAATATGATCACATAGTTATCTAGAGTTAATTAAACCTAGAACTTGGGGCATTACTGATTGGGACTTTGTGAATAAACCTAAGAATTCATATTCTATAGTTCTTTAATAGCCAGGGTTTTTTTTTTTTTAGATTGTAATATAGTTACAACATCTGACCCTTAATAGTCAATTTTAGGTGAGAATTTTTTGTTTTCTCTCTTCACTGCTGGTGGCCTTTACTTTCCTATTTCTCACGACTACCTGAAACTTCCCCCTTATTCTTTCATGATTTCATGTTATATCATTGTAAAATCAGTCAACAAAAGTGAATAGGATATTTCTACATTTCTACCATTGTTTCCACTATCTCCAGGAGTTATTTTGCTAGTGTATAGGATTATATTCCAATTACACTTCACATGTATTTCCCTTGTTTATCTTGAAGTGCTTAAATTTCAAGAAATCAAAAGTTACATTTAACATTTCACTTAAACATCTATAATATAACAATGAGGACACCAATTCAAATTGTCCTAGAAACAATGGCAATGGAGTTTAGCACCTGAAATACGTTACCAATGGCTTGACTAAGCATGACACCCTGTTACACCAATATTTTGTTTGTTCACAAAACATTTCTAGATTCCTGTATAGATTTGGGGCTTAGACTTCCAGTTTCTTCTGAGTTATAAAATGGTAACAGGTGAAAGGTAACCTGTGACTTGAAGGTAATCTTGAAGTGAGTTGGATTACTCAGTTCTGACTCTGCTTCTAACAAGA
The DNA here is from genome assembly GCF_004664715.2 of Peromyscus leucopus. Classification (NCBI taxonomy): domain Eukaryota; kingdom Metazoa; phylum Chordata; class Mammalia; order Rodentia; family Cricetidae; genus Peromyscus; species Peromyscus leucopus. Next base: position 63,600,889 of record NC_051066.1, read on the forward strand.
AGAGTAGAATTATGTCCCCTAGCTGTCTTCATGCACATGGGCCTAAAGACTAAAATTTACCAGTTTAGGAGCCTAGACTCAAAACCCCAGTTATTCTGTCACAGGTGAAAAATGGATGGCATGCAGCATATTAGTTAATTACTGTATATACTTATCAATTATTAAACAATTGCTTTTTTCCATATAAATAGCCAATGTCTGCATCGAATGCATGAGTTGCATCAATATCGATATACCTTTTGTTATGTTAGTTATGAAAGAACCTGGATAAAACAATTACACATATATGATTTTTACAATGGAAGTGAACCTAAAACAATCTCAACTCAGTTTACATGAATAACAATAACCACTGAATGATTACACTATCACAAAAGACAAACTGGAAGATTAGAATCTACTTTAAATCCTATGGCTATTTTCTAATACAGCAAAGAAAATGTTTAATTTATAAAGCTAAAATAAACTGAACTATATCATACTATATACTGTTAAAGTAATAGTTATATATGTACACAATCATTATTTATTTGGTAAATTTTTGGTATCAGAATGGTCTGTGTGGAATTAAATATAATTTTATTTGTTTGTTTAGATACTTCTTGTTGCTGCCTGAACATCCAAGTACTGATATATATTAGGAAAGTCTTTTGGTAATTATAAAATATACTTTTAGAAAAGTGTGGGGCATTTACCCACCACCCCTACAGTTCCCCAGAGTTTTCTTGAGTGCAATCAGCAAGAAATATTAGATAGAAGGATTTATAGTGGAGAATCTTGCAGAGATAAACAGATAGAAAATAAAGAATAGTTTTGAGAGGGCCTGGAACCTATTCCAATGGGCCCCGACTGTCTCTGACCCAGGGTTTTTATAGAGACACCAAGGGGTGGAGCAAAAGACCTCCTCCCCCAGCACAGCCAAGTGCAGACCATCTCAGACTCTTGCACTCAGGCCCGTGGTCCTGATCATCCTCTATTCGGACCTGCTGGGCAAAGCCACGAGGAACCCGAGAACAGGCTCCCACAGAAAAGATTTAAAAATTCCACATTACTACACTAAATTCTGAGAAGAACATAATGATAATTTCCTTTCTCTACTTCTTATAGGTAATTATTGAATCATACTAAGATTTATGTATTGTAGGTATACAATTCATATGAACCATCTAGTTTCCCAATAAATATCAGTCTATTATTGATAGAGATAGCTACAAATTGTCAATAAAATATATAAAGTGTATTTACTAAAGTAATTAAAAACATGTTTAGTCATATTGAACGAAAAATATACTTTAGGTAGACTAACTTCCTGAGAGTCTCTTTAACATCTTTGTTTCTGAAGCTGTAGATGAGGGGATTCAGCATAGGAATGACCATGCTGTGGAAAACAGTGGCCACCTTCACGAGAAATAGTGAGCTTTTAGATTTGAGCACACAATATAGGAGGAGAACAATTCCGTGACAGACGCCGATAGCTGTGAGGTGGGAGGAACAGGTGGAGAAGGCTTTCCGGAGGGCCCCCTTGGTGGGAATTTTGATGACAGTGACAACAATGAAAGCATAGGAGGTGATGATGATCAGGAGACAACAAGCCTCGTTCAACATAGAGATGATGAGACACGCCGTTTGGCTGAAGGAGGTGTCTGAGCAGGATACAGACAAGAGAGCAGAGTACTCACAGCAAAAGTGATTGATGACATTAGGTTCACAGTAAGAGAGCTGTAAAAGGATATACGTGAGGGTTGAGGAAAAGAGTACAGCCCATATGTAAGTCACTACTACCAGGAGAGAACAGAGCTGATGAGACATAGCCACAGTATAGAGGAGGGGGTTGCAAACAGCCACAAACCTGTCGTAGGCCATCACCACCAACATGAACATCTCTGTAATCACAAATGTACATCCAAGAAAGTATTGTGCCATGCACCCTTCAAAGGAGATAGTTTTGTCTTCTACAAGCAAGAGGTCTAACAGTTTAGGTGCAATTACAGATGTGTAGCAAAAATCAACAAAGGATAAGTGGCTGAGGAAAAAGTACATAGGAGTGTGGAGTTTGGGATTAATCCTGATGATAAAAATCATACCAAGGTTTTCCAACACAGTCACTGTGTATATGATCAAGAATCCCAGGAACAGGGGCACCTGGAGGTGTGGAAATTCTGAAAAGGCCAGCAGAATGAAAGATGACACCATGCTTCGATTTCCTTCATTCCACCTTTGGCTTCTGTTGGAAGAAACCACAGAGTTCATCCTGAGCAGCAGTCTGCAGCAGAGGAGTGGGTGTTATGGAATGCAGGCAGGCTTCCAAGACAAGCCACTGGGATGTCGTTTATCAAATTCGTATCAATGTCTTCTTTTTTTTTTTTTTTTCTTTTTCGAGACGGTTTCTCTGTATAGTTTTGCGCCTTTCCTGGAACTCGCTTTGTAGACCAGGCTGGCCTTGAACTCACAAAGATCCGCCTGCCTCTGCCTCCTGAGTGGTGGGATTAAAGGCGTGTGCCACCACAGCCAGGCTTCAATGACTTCTTTTTGACATACTTAACGCTTTATCTCAATCATTGCCCACTTTACTTGAATATGTCATGTGTTTTTTCACTGAATGCCTCATGTCCCTCCTCTGTAAATAAAAATTCCAAGCATTATAAAAACTTATAAATTATTTACATATAAATAGCAAGATATCCTGAAAGATGCAATAATGGCACATATATCTTAGAATTAAAAAATGGCCTTAAAACTGGACTTAAGTCTCATTCAATAGTTGAGAAAACATCTGTTATTGTAAACCTATCCTGCTACCCATGGCTGGTGAGACCATGGACCCTAGAAGAGAAGCTACTAATACTAATTCGCTGAGTCATTATAATATCTAATTGCATTCTAATACTTATCTTTATTCCCACAGAAAAGCATTGTTCTTACCCTCATCAAAGAAGCTTCATTTTGCAGCAGATAGAGTTCATTATAGAGAGCCACAACTTGTCAAAATGCAGAAAATAACTGACTGTGGATGTCTTGTCCTATTTAATACATCTACAGTGCAACTCCCTTATCCAATTCGAAGTCAGTGCTTCTCAACCTTCCTAATGCTACAACACTTTAATGCAGTTCTTCATGTTGTAGCGACCCCAAGCATAAAATTATTTATTTGCTAGTTCATAACTGTAATTTTGCTACTGTTGTGGATCATAATATAAATAACTGATACTCAGGGTATCTGATATGCAACCCCCAAAGGGGTTGTGACCCACAGGTTGAGAATGGCTGGTAAGGGCACATCACAGAAGAAGGGACAGAAATTTGTAAGAGCCAGAGAACCAAGACAATAAGTTTGCTGTTAGGAAGAGTCTTTTATATATGACAGAGGAGCTGCAGCCATGGTATCTCAACAAGGTCTAAAATAAAACACCATTTGACACGCCAACTTAGATGGGAGAATTCTCACAAGGCTACACTCCTAAAGGAAGAGTTACTATTAATGGTTACTGAGAGAGTGAGAATGAGTCTTCTCTAGGGACATAACCCCTGATAGGTTAGCCAATCCCAAGAGGTCTGTCTTAAAGAAGCTTGAACAATACTAAATGATCTCAGTAGGTTATATTTATAAACTTGTACAAATATATATGAAATAATTATAATTAAGGAATAATAGACCATGAATTTGCACAAGAGTCAGAGACTCAGGAGGAATTAGACAAAAGGAGGGAGAGGAGGAATGATTTAAGAGTAGTACTCATAAATGAAATTCTCAGTAAAAAAAATTAGAAGAATTATCTACTTATATATGCACATTGAATGTATCTGATTATTATAAATCATATTTTATAATTATAATGTATAGTTTCCTCTTAAAGGCAATGATATAGAAAGAAAGAGAAATAAAATAGAATAAGGAATAAATCTGATTTCAAACTATGGATCATTAATAATAACAGATGTGGTTCAAGTGTGTCTGCCTGTATCAGTCTTAACAGTATTTCTATAAGGATATTTCTTGCTTTTCAAGCATTTTGGAGATGATGAAAGTACTAAATTTCCACAAAGCATCACTGAGATGAAATTCACAGGATTCTGTATGGAAGTTTTCATGTTAGATTTTCAAAGAATATTCTATAGTCTGTGAACAGCTTTTTCTATTTGTGTAATTTTACATTTAAATTCTTTGGTCAAATAGTATGATGATTCTCAATGATCTTACTAGAAAGTAATTTATAAGGATGTAAATTTTACCTAAATATGGCTTAAAGAAGTTCAGTTTGGAATTATCTTGAAACTTTTATCATTGTCTTATTTGAAATGGTATGATTGCTTATTTTTATATTCATCTTTCCACCTGTTCACATATACATATATCTTAATAAGCAATATGATACTTCCAAAAAAATTTAACTTTAATAAAAAACCTTACATAAATTAAACACAGCTGCAGTGCTCACACTGAGAGGTTGAAAATTCCAGCTCAGTTTCAGTTTTGTATGAAACCAAAGTTCTGAATCAAATTTTCTCACCCATTGGCTTAGTAATCTGATAGTAATAGCCTTCTGTGCCTTCATCTTCTGATTGTGAGAGGACCCACTGAACAATGAAAAAGAAGTTTATTTACTCACAAAGAAGATTTTAGTTTGCCAGGGTGAGTGCTAACAGGTACTGAGGATGTGGTAACAGTGACTGTTAATATCCCTTCAAGGGGAAGGACTGATAAGTTGTCATGGAGTCTAAAATTTTAAAAGCCTAGTTAGGGCTAACACGACAGCATATGTAGAGAGGATAATGACATTTGTAATTCTGTATACATAATGTTTAGTATTTGACAACACCATTCCCTTTCTGCCTTTATTGAATTCTGAATCTTATACATTCTGTCTAGTTTCAATTGAAATTGCATAGAAATAGGCTGACGCTTGAGTAGAATAAATTACTTTTTTAAAAGTTGACAAAATATTTTATTTCTGTCACTTGTCTAAGAATTCCTACTTTTTTTTTTTTTTTTTTTTTTTTTTTGTTTTTTCGACATTTCTCTGCTTAGTTTGTGCTTCCTGGACTCACTTGTATTCAGCTGCCTCGACTCACAGAGATCCGCCTGCCTCTGCCTCCCGAGTGCTGGGATTAAAGGCGAATTCCTACTTTTTGTGTTGATTTACTCTAACTGCAAATTTCTGAGCATAAGTAATTAAGTGTTCTGTGCTACTTAGGAACACCAGTTCTGTACCCAGATTTGTTTAACCTAGAATACAAGAGAACCAAACACTTACTCTTTTATTAAACAAAACACATAAATAAATAATAAGACATTTAGATTTTATTTTGCTTACTAACCTCCCTAGACATTTTCCTTAGGTTGTCATTGCATAATTACCTCAGTATATATGTATTATACTTTGGAAAAACTGAATCTTTTTTTTTTTTTTTTTTTTTTTTTTTTTTTTTTTTGGTTTTTCGAGACAGGGTTTCTCTGTGTAGCTTTGCGCCTTTTCCTGGAACTCACTTGGTAGCCCAGGCTGACCTCGAACTCACAGAGATCCGCCTGCCTCTGCCTCCCAAGTGCTGGGATTAAAGGCATGCGCCATCACCGCCCGGCAAAAAACTGAATCTTTTTTTTTTTTTTTGTATTTATTTTGCAATACTATTCAGTTCTACATAACAGCCACAGATTCCCTTGTTCTCCCCATTCCTGCCCCCTCCCCTTCCCCCCAGCCCACCCCCCCATTTCCACCTCCTCCAGATCAAGCTCTCCCCGAGGATTGGGATCCACCTGATAGACTCAGTCCAGGCAGGTCCAGTCCCCTCCTCCCAGATTGAGCCAAGCGTCCTGCATAAGTCCCAGGTTTCAAACAGCTAACTCATGCAACGAGCCCAGGACCTGGTACCACTGTTCCCAAACAGATCAAGCCAATCGACTGTCTCACCTATTCAGAGGGCCTGATCCAGTTGGGAGCCTCTCAGCCTTTGGTTCATAGTTCATGTGTTTCCTTTATTTGGTTATTTGTCCCTGTGCTTTATCCAACCCTGGTTTCAACAATTCTCGCTCATATAAGCCCTCCTCTTTTTCACTAATTAGACTCCCAGGGCTTCACCAGGGGCCTAGCCATGGATGTCTGCATCCAGATTCCTCAGTCCTTGGATCTTATGCTACTAACATTGGGAATTTTACCACTATTCCTGTTGCATTTGAATTTCTGTTTCAATCTCCTCATTTTCCTAAACCATTATTTCTTTTTACATACATAAACATATTTTAATTGGCTTAATCAAATGCTACAAGGTACACCTAGAAAGCTTTCTTTAATGCATCAATGATGGTTTTGCACATGTGCTAGTTGGATTCCAGATCATAAATTCTAGTTAGATTCCAGATTCCAGATCATAAATTCAATACTTTAGAGATCTTAAAATCTGGATCCTGAAAACACAAGTTAAAATTCTGACATCAGGACTGTCAGCTTTCCTGAACTACAGAGGACACATTTTCCATACATAGTAGATGAGATGTAGAAAACAAACAAAATGATATAATAACTACATCAGAAAAATCAATGCAATTTATTCTCAAAAGAATTGGAGTTTTTTCGATACCTAAATTCTTTATAGCAAATATAATTTTAAAAGATAGTAAAAAGATATATTTTGTGTAATAAATTGTCATAACTTCAAATCTTAAAGTTTAAATCAAGCTTAATATAATTTAAAAACAATTTTAAGGTGAATTTATAGTATGAAAAATAATTTGAAGGAGTTTTCCCAAATGTTATTGACAATGACAAAAATCTTTAAAAATATTTTGGAAAGCCAAGTGCTGGTAGAGGTGCATGCATTTAATCCCAGCACTAGGGAGGCAGAGCCAGGTGGATTTCTGTGAGTTGGAGGCCAGCCTGGTCCACAGAGCGAGATCCAGGACAGGCACCAAAACAAAACAAAGAGCAACCCTGTCTTGGAAAAAAAAATTAGAAAACACTGTCTGAATTTCTGCAAAAATAACGACAAAAATGCATTGTGTTGTGACTGAAAATACATATGTAATATGGCTTTTAATAAATAGGAAACATAAGGTGTCAAACGCAACAAAAGAGGCATAATTTCATGTGTGTGCAGGATAATTCCCAATGCCTTATTTAAAAAGCAAAAGCGAAGTGCAGCAAAAAGTATAAGTGTGCAAAAATGACAGGTGTTAGTTTTTACCAATGTTGAACATTTTTTTAATCAAATGCATTGAATTTATACCTGTTTGTTCTAGGCAAACCACACACTTCAAATAAAAGAAGATAAAAATGTTCGGCAATTTCCCAGATGCTTTGACAATCCAGAATTATTTACTGAATTAGTAAAAAGGGATCATGTCCAAACGACTTTCCAAACACCAGGCAAATATTCTCCAGAGTCTGATGCCCTCTGGTCAGGCTTAGTTGTAATGTCCACAGCACTGTGTATAAGTATGGTTTCTGAGACAGCCTCATTTTTGAGAGGCACTCTACACTGCTTGTCATCCACAATATTTGCCAGAAAATACTTCATTTTCTTGATACACTGAGTAGCCTATATTATGCATGAAATTCCATTGCTTAATTAAAATCTGAAAATAATGTCAACATGATTATGCACTAGTGAGGAAAATTATATTAATAATATTGGATCAATGAAGCCTGAAATGTAAGCTTCTAAGGAATGCTAATGTCATTCTTTCTGCAGTTAATTATGGTAGTCCAGTATTGAAATATCCACATTGTTCACCTCATTTGTACTTTTTCATCAGGACCAAAAGTTCACAAATAATGACCCATAGACTTATTATTAATTATGAAAGTTTGACCTATAGCTAAGGCTTGCTCCTGACTAGTTCTTATAACTTAGATTAATCCATTTCTATTAATCTACATGCTGCCATGTAGCTTGTGGCTGTCACTTCTTCTTATGCATGCCCTGCTTCTTCTGCATCTGCCTGGTGACTGCATTTCTTCCTCCCAGCTTTCCTCTCTGCCATGAAGTCCTGCTTATACCTCCTGCATAGCTATTGGCTATTCAGCTTTTTAGTACACCAGTCACAGCAATGCATCTTCACAGAGTGTACAAATATCCCACAACATTCTCCTATATTTTTTCTATTATTTTGAGTATTGTTTCTATTTATTTCTCTGATATTCTAAAATAGCACTCCCTTTTTAAAGTTTTCCACTAACTTCCTAATTCCAAGTACTTTGTTTTATTTATATTATTAGTTTTTAAAAAGTTATATGTATTATTAAACTATCATTATTGGGAACCTATGACTAGACAGATCACAGACACTAAGGGAATCTATTAATAGTCCTCTAAGTGGAAATAGTATTAAACCAATTTCTAGTGTGAGTTAATATATCTCTTGAGTCTCAACAAATAAGCTTCTGTTTACAGTCATGATAATTAACACTGTGACTTTCAGCTGGCCAAGAAGCATGGAAAAGAGCCTGCAGAATGCTCAGCCCTATAGGGGATATAACCGCCTATCAAGGCTCGAGGGTCATAAACACAGGAAACAAAGAACCAGTGTCTTCTGGACATAGCAGGGAGGCTGCACATAGAGACTTACAATTCCATATGTCACATGCTTGACAGCTTATGAAAGTCCTTTGCAAGCCCAAGTCATGCCAAACACCATCACGCAGAGAGGAGGTGGGCACAAACCCCAGCCATAGCTAAGGAGCCACGGGCAGCTGTTATCTGCTAGGAGAGGAAGGGTCAGCTCGGAGTCTAAACTCATAAGTCTCCAAGGTCACAGGTAGGGCTATATACCCAAGAATATTTGTGCAGCACAATTTAGCTTTAGTTGAAAATTTGGATGGTTAAGTAGGGAAGCAGAGATGAGTTTGGGAAGAATTGGGGGAGGAAGAGTGAACATGATCAAAATACATGAGAAGACATTTCAAAACAATAAATAAAAACATATGTGTGTATAAAAGAAATAATGCCTGTGTTTCTTGTAAACAAACAATTTTTTGAATAATTTTAACTTTAAAATTGATTTCATCTTTTCATATGAAGAATGAGCCACTGAATTAGATTTTAGTTCAAAATTTTTAATTTTAAATGTTTCTTTAAATTGTTTCAATTGACATTGTTTACATTGTCATTTTTTTTTCTTTTTTCTTTTCTTTTTTTTTTAATTTTCAAGACAGGATTTCTGTGGGTAGCCTTGGCTGTCCTAGAACTCATTCTGTAGACCAATCTGGTCACCAACTCACTCACAGAGATCTGCTTGCCTTTACTGGGTTTAAAAACATGCACCATCACCACCCAGCCTACACTGTCATAACTTTTAAGGTGAAGTCTGTGTTTAGGTTTATATTTCTGAGAAGAGACATGATGATCATGACGACTCTTGTAAAAAAAACTTTTAACTGGGGAGGTTTACAGTTTCAGAGGTTTAATCCATTATCTTCATGACAAGGATCATACCAGAGTGCAGGCAGATGTGGCGCTGGAATAGCTGAGTCCTACTTCTTGCAGGCAACAGGAAGTCTACTGACTCAGTGGGCAGGACAACTAAAAGCCTGCCCCTACAGTGACATACTTCTTCCACAAAGCCATACCCACTCCAATAAAACCACACCTCCTAATAGTGCCATTCCCTATGAGGTTATGTGGGACAATTACATTCAAACTACCACATGTAGTCTGGAAACATTGTATGTGCTGAACACTGTGTTAAATTCTCACAATAAACTTCAAAATGTGCTCTTTTAGTTTTCAGTAGGTTTTTGATAACAGAAACACTGTAGGCAAACTTTCAACACATGTCCAAAGGTAAAATTTCTAAGTGATGTCTGAGAGGAAATGAATTATATCTCATGTTTATGCTGAGAGCAGTGCAAGCTGTGTTATTATATCAATTATGCCTTCCGGAGTCAATTCAGAATCTCAATACAGGTTTCTCTCTCACTTTGGTTAACATGAAAATTTGTTTCTTTTTATACATAATCATACCACCAAAAACCCTATACTACAGATTTCCAACAAGAAAATAAAAAATTTCAAGCCTGGACAATGAAAAAAAATTGAACTTCATGTAATTTGTTCTTTTCTTTATAATCTCGCCTTGTTATCAAACTTGGCCTACTACATTATTGTTGGTCAAATTCACATTTATATGTTATTATTTTCTTCATATTTTAATATGTATTATTATACTGTTCGATTAATAGATATAAGTAGCGATCTTTATTCAATATGTATAATATTAAAAGAAAATACAAAAAAAAAAAAAACAAAAAACAAAAAAAAAAGAATATACTAATTAAATATGTGACAATAAATATAATATATTAAACTATAAGTGTGTGTGTGTGTATGTGTGTGTGTGTGTGTGTGTGTGATTCTAATCACCAGACTTGGTTTTACTCTATTGATATATAAATATAAAAAATAAAATTATCAATAGAAGGTAATAGATCACAATCTATAACTCATATACTTTTTGAGAGAACAACTAGAGTTGGTTGAACCTCATTTAAGGAATTTATTACTATTAGAGTGACTTTTGGTATACATATACATTTGTAAAAACAGAGTATCTACTTCTCTGTCTGCAAACTGACATTTCTGGTTTGTGTAACTACATTCCATTTTACCACGTGTCCACCAATGAGGAAACGAGTATGAGTCAGTCCCATTTCTAGACTACAAGGAGGGTTCTGTATAGTGCTGAGATACTAGTAGATTCATGCATGTGTCTAGCCATCGTACTGCTGCTGCTGCTGCGATGTTCCTTCTAAATAGTTTTTGTACCACAAGTAGCTGCAGCACTGGGATGCACCATTGATCTTCCCGTTTTATTATTTTGTTTGTGTTTGGTTTTGCAGGGGTTTTGTTTGTTTGCATGAGTCAAGGTCTCTCTACATAGCCCTGGTTGTCATAGAATTCACTATGTAGATGAGGTCAACTTTGAACTGAAATGTTCAACCTGCTTCTGCGTCCCAAGTGCACCACTACAGCTGGCCCTTGCTACTGAAGTCTGTGTGACAGAAATTAACAATTTCCCCAAAATGAGTAACTTCAGCTTTCAACCATTTCTTTGAAATTTGGACATATTTATTTTTATTTTATGTGCATGGATATTTTGCCCAAATACATGTTTGTGTACCATGTACATTTCTGGAGACAGCTGAGGTCAGAAGAGGTGATTGGATTTCCTGGAACTGGAATAACACATGGTTGTAACGCTAGGTACCAATCCTGGTTCCTCTGCAGGAATGGATATGCTCTAAATAGTTGAGCCCCTGAAAATTGTGTTTTGAAACTTTTTCTATGACAACAACAGCAGCAGCAATAACAAAAATTACTGTTCTTTTCTATGTCAACTGGGAAGACATAACATGTTTATCTATATTGTTCAAAGCAATGGATTACACTATAAGATTTCATTCAAGATCATCTTAGGCTTTAATCAGATTCACAACATTGTAGTTTCCCTCTTTTGTCCCCTGTCCTTGTCCACACTTTGTGAATTTCTTTTTTCCCTTCTTTCCTTCCTTCCTTCTTTCTTTCCTTCTTTCCTTCTTTCTTTCTTTCCTTCTTGCCTTCCTTCTTTCTTTCTCTCTCTCTCTCTCTCTCTCTCTCTCTTCTCTCTCTCTCTCTCTCTCTCTCTCTCTTTCTTTCTTTCTTTCTAGCTAGAGTTTTCCTGCCTTGCCCACAGTCAGGACAAATCTTTGTCACCCGCCAGTCCCATAGCCACTCACACCCAATCAAGTAAACACAGAGACTTATATTGCTTACAAACTGTATGGCCGTGGCAGGCTTCTTGCTAACTGTTCTTTTATCTTAAATTAATCCATTTCCATAAATCTATACCTTGCCACATGGCTCGTGGCTTACCGGTATCTTTACATGCTGCTTATCATGGCAGCGGCTGGCAGTGACTCCTTCTGCCTTCCTGTTCTTTCTTTTCTCCGCTCTGTTAGTCCCGCCTATACTTCCTGCCTAGCCACGGGCCAATCAGTGTTTTATTTATTGACCAATCAGAGCAATTTGATATACAGACCATCCCACAGCATTTCTTTCTTTCCTTTCTTTTAGTATTCCATTCTCTTTTAGTTATTTATTCATTTAGCACACCAACAACAGTTACTCCTTCCTCCCCTTCTCCTGTTACAACTTCCTCTTCCTCATCCCATCCCCATCCACTACTCAGAGGGGGTAAGGCCTCCCTTGGGGAGTCAACAAAGACTGGACACCTTTATTTCTTGTCTCAACAAGTCTTCTTGCTAGAAATCATCATATACAATAGTTTTCTTTCTGAGACAGGCTTAGTAGTATTAACAGTTACCTCCAATTCCATCATTTTACCACAAATTTGTTTGACATGAATTTATTCTTTAATGACTGAGTATAGGTATACATATAAAATTACTTTATCCATTCAACTGTTTGTAGATATCAAGAATGATTCAATAACTAGCTGTTCTGGCTATAATGAACATGCATGTTCAAGGGACTCTCTGACATTTTAACTAAGATTCCTTGTGTGGCCCCTCATGGTAGATGTAGCTGGATCATATGGTATTTCTAATTTTACTTTTGGGGGACCTCCCAACTGCTTTCAATAGCAGTTGCATTAATTAACATGGAATCTCTGAAGAATAGGATCCTCTCCAGCCCATATCCCTGCCAGTACTTTAGAGTTTTGTCCACTCTGAATGACGTGAAAAGGAATCTCAGCAATGTTCTGACTGGATTTCACTGATGACAAAGGATTTTACACATTAATCTCTTGTACTCATGCACAAGGTTACAGAAAAGGCGTTCCATTTCATATTTTCCCCACTTAGTATAGTACATACTACAGTTTTTCTACATTTTTTTTTTTTACTGTACTGATATCAGTCCCTTCTGTTTCAAATATCCTCAGGTATTTCTCATTAAGTAGTCTTGAACTTTGTCAAAGGGATTTTCCCACTTTGTCTACTGAGATTTTCATACATTTCCTTTGATCGAGTCTACTCATATTCTATAGTCCACTTATTTATTTTCTTATTGGGATGTGATTTCTTCTCAATCCATGATTCAAAAACACATGATTTGTTGAATTCAGCATGTAAGTGTACTTTGATGAGTGTTGTATCTGAATTCTTCAGGATATTGAATGCAGTTTAATTGTTTGCTGTAGCATTATTTAGTTTTACTACCAAGGAAAATCTAGCTGTGTAGAATTTTCAGCCATTAGCTTGTCCAATTTTGTGAGTTGATTTGAACAGCATGGATGTTAAATTCTGTGTAAAGTTTTGACAGAATTCTACAGTGAAGTCTCAGGTGCATAAATTATTGGAAGAATCTTTGTTCTTGTTCTCATATCATTGTTAGTTAAACTTGTTTAACCTGTACAAGTTCTCTGCATTTAATTGTGGTTGGTTACATGTGTCTAGAGATTCATCTATTTCTTTTAGATTTTCCAGTGTATTGAATATAAATTTTCACAAACTTTTTCATCATTATCTCTCAGAAAGTCCATAATTAAATTCTTTAAAAAATTAATACTCTATAATCTACTATAGATCATTTTAAAAGGTTAAGAATAAATGGTAGCAGTTTATTATTTTATTATTTAACATAAAGAATGATAACTCACACAACTGACACGAGAAATAGATTTTGTTGAAATATTTAAATAATTTGAATTACTACATATTTTTGAAAAAGGCTAATAGAGAATATATTTTTGCTTTCTCCTTTGTTCAATCAGTTATGTAGCTATGGATATGATATACTAATGAATAATAATTTATTTACTGTGATAATGTAATTACTGTTGGTAATAAAGTGATAATTTAATTACTATGATATTGGATCACTCAATTATAAAATATTGTGTGTAAAAGAAAACAGATCATTAGATATTGTTTTTAACACCTCTTATTCAATTGCCATATTACTTTTTTGTCATTTAGTTTTTAATTATTTCTCTTATTTTTTGAGATTATAATACAATTACTTCATTAATCCCTCCAAATTCTCCAATATTCAATTCCTAACTCTTCTTCATATTCATGGCCTCTTTTTTTTACATTATTTGTTGCTATTATTGTGTGTGTGTGTGTGTGTGCATTCTAAATACATAAGTACAACCTGCTCAGTATGTATGGTGCTATTTGTATGTATTTTGCTAGGGCTGATCACTTATCCATTTGTATTGCACATATTTGATGGCTGAAGGCATTAGATCACATTTTCAATATCTGGTTGTTTAAAATAGGTTAATACTCTTCAGTGAATAAGCTCAATAACTGTGTTTTCTTTGAAAGAAAATACTATAGTGAAATTGTTAGGTATCATGGGAGATACAGAGTCAAAACAGTCCCTTTAACAGTATCAGAAGATATTGAGTAACTTAATGTAAATCCCCCCCAAAAGGAATGAATTTCTAAATATAGACTTTGTCATCTCATGCTAACTTTATTATGTCCACCAGTAAATGGCTAAAATACATTTCTTTCAAAATGTAAGGTGATCAGTCAGAATGCATTTTGTTTATTTTTTCAAATCAAATAACATACAAAATATTCTGATACTTGAAAACTAATACATATTCAATAGTTATTTGATTTAAAACACACTTATAATTTTACTTAACAAGTAAAAAAGTAACATCTATGACAAATATGAAATAATTAGATGTGCTTTGGACATAAACTTACACATTTTTTTCGACTATATTGAGTGAGAGTGTAGTTTGGAACTGATGAGCCTCCTGACTGTTTCCTTCACATCCTTGTTCCTAAGGCTGTAGATGAGGGGGTTCAACATGGGTATTACCACTGTAAAAAGCACAGTAGCTACTTTGACCAACAGCCAGGAGTTTTTGGAGTTGGGAATACAGTAGAGAAGAAGGACAACACCATGGAAGATGCTGATGGCAGTCAGGTGGGAGGCACAGGTTGAGAAGGCTTTTCGGAGTCCACCCTTAGAAGGCATCTTGATGATTGTGACAACTATGATAACATAGGAAGCCAGGATGATGAGAAGACTGCAGGCCTCACTCAGTACAGAAACAATGAAACATGCTAACTGGCTGAGGGAGGTGTCAGAGCAGGAAACAGAGAGGATGGCAGAGTACTCACAGCCAAAGTGATTGATGATGCCAGGTCCACAGTAGGAGAGTTTCAAAAGAGTGTAAGTGAGTGTGAAGGAACCAAGTCCACCCCACATATAAGTACCAGCTACTAAGAATGCACAGAGTTTATGAGACATAGCCACAGTGTAGAGCAGGGGGTTGCAAACAGCCACAAACCTGTCATAGGCCATCACCGCCAACATGAACATCTCTGTAATCACACATGCACAGCCAAAGAAAAACTGGGCCATGCATCCTCTGAAAGAGATAGTTTTGTCCTCTGCTATCAGGATTTCCAACAGTTTGGGTGTAAATACACTTGAATAACAAATATCCAGAAATGAAAGATGGCTGAGAAAAAAGTACATGGGTGTGTGAAGTTTGGGGTTGATCTTTCTGACCACAATTATACCCAGGTTCCCCATTAAAGCAATAACATAGATTGTCAAGAACAGGAAAAAGAGGGGAACCTGGAACATTGTGTCTTCTGAGAAACCAAGCAGGAAGAATGTGGTGAGAAATGTCTGGTTTCTGTTATCAAACATCATAGTCATACCCCACCTCTCAAAAAAATGAAATAAAAAGAAAGACAGCTAGCAAAGTTGAAAATGTGGCCAGGTAGACATTACACACAGGCTCAGAATACTGAGTGAAGGGAAGTGTAGACAGTTTGCATTCTGCACCATTCTGTATCATAGCGGAGTCTTATTTGAGCACATGGGAAGTTAGATTTCTCCATCGGTTCTTTCTGTAAAAGACAAAACGTAATATTATCAGTGTTTTTGTTTTATGAAAAATGTGTACAAGAGACTGGGGATGTGACTGAATCAGTAAAGAGCATGTTGTGAAAGCAGGAGGAGCTATATTTGATTCCAACTATTTAATTGAAAAGGTAAGGCATGGCTGCATGTGCTTGTAATCCTAGTACCATATAGAGACATACAGGTAAAGCCTTGAGGCTTTTGGGCCAGCCAGTCTAGCCTAATGGGCAAGTCTGAGGCCAATAAAAAAAAACCTACCTCAAAAAATAAGGTAAATGTAACATTTTTGAGGAACAAAACACAAGTTTGTCATCTGGCTCCATACCTATGTGAACACATGTCCACAGAAAAATCATAATCCCTCAAAGGTATTTATCCCACAAAATGTATATTTAAATGTATGCTACTTAGAAAGCTTAGGATATATAATAATATGAAAAGTGAGAAAGGATCACACTATAATGCAGACCCACAGAGGCTACTTAACAAGGAGGACTACCTGGGAAGGGGAAAAGAATAGATTTTGTGGGTGAACAGGGAATGGGTGGGCATGGGAATAGGAAGGATCAGATGGAGGGAGGGATGGAAAGAGAATACAGGGAGATATGGCTAGAATAAGTGGGCATTTGGATTGGAATGTGGAAACCTAGAGCAATGGAATTTTCCTGGAATCTATGAGGGTGACTCTACTGAGGATTCCTAGTAATGGAGGATATGGAGCCTGAGTCTTCCATCTTCTGCAACCAGGCTAGGCTCCCAGTGGTGAGTCTGGAACAGCAACTCAGACAAAAGTTCTTTGACCCCCAGAACCTGTTCTTCCTACAAGATGTGCTGGGTCGATAATGGCTTTATGCTCTTAGAGGTGGCCAACCAATGACTGGTCTAACTTGAGGCACAAGCCAAGAGAGGGGCCCCAAGTCCAACACTGCTTGGATGGCCAGAAACTAGAAGCTGGATAGCTCAAACACCACTGACTGGAGAAAAAGTCAGTAAATGATTCCTAATGATATTCTGCTCTACTCATAAATCAGTGCCTTGCCCAATCTTCAAATATTGATCAGAGAGGCTTGCTCTGGTAGCTGTTGTGACCAGATGCAGACACCCACAGCCACATATTAGACAGAGCTGGGGGAACCCATGAAAGAGTGGGAGGAAGGATTGAAGGAACAAGAGGGGTTGAGGACACTAGGAGATCACAGCCCACAGAAATGAACTAAGCAGGGCTCATAGGTGCTCACAGGACTGAAGCAGCAATCATGTAGCCTACATTGTCTGTGCTAGGTCCTCTACATACATGCTGTGGTTTTAGCTTGGGGTGTTTTTGGGACTCCTAACATTGGTAGAGGGGTGTCTTTGATTCTTGCCTTCTTGTGGGACTCTTTTCCTCCTGTTGGATTATCCAGGCTTGGTATGGGGGTTTATGCGTAGCCTTGTTGCATCTTGTTATACAGTGTTTGGTTGATATCACTGGGAGAACTGCTCATTCCTGAAGGGAAATGGAGGAGCAGTCGATCTGGGGGACAGGTTAGGTGAGGCTGGACTGGGAGGAATGAAAGAAGGGGAGGTTGCATTCAAGAAGTATTGTGTGAAATAATAATAAATAAAAAGAAAAAAATTAAAAAGAAAGTAAGGAGCTGGGCAGCAGTGGCGCATGCCTTTAATCCCAGCACTTGGGAGGCTGAGCCAGGAGGATCTCTGTGAGTTTGAGGCCAGCCTCGTCGACAGAGCGAGATCTAGGACAGGCACTAAAACTATGAAGAGAAACCCTGTCTCGAAAAACCTGAGTGAGAGAGAGAGAGAGAGAGAGAGAGAGAGAGAGAGAGAGAGAGAAAAGAAGAAGAAGAAGAAGAAGAAGAAGAAGAAGAAGAAGAAGAAGAAGAAGAAGAAGAAGAAGAAGAAAAGGAAGGAAGAGAAAGAAAGAAAGAAAGAAAGAAAGAAAGAAAGAAAGAAAGAAGGAAGGAAGGAAGGAAGGAAGGAAAGAAGGAAGGAAGGAAGGAAGGAAGGAAAGAAAGAAAGAAAGAAAGAAAGAAAGAAAGAAAGAAAGAAAGAAAGAAAGAAAGAAAGAAAGAAAGAATGGAAGGAGATAAACGGCCAATCAGAATAGATTGTTATGTTTTTTTATATCTTTTACAAGGGATTGCTTTGGAAAATTAAGTAATTTACTATATAATTAGAAATATATTAGATAAATTGTAGGGAATAAAATATATTTGGCATTCATCTCACAGTTCAATGGCATTCAATCATTAGACACTCACTAGACATCAACTAAAAAGATGCTTTAAATGGTTCAATTGAAATTCCAGCAGCATGGCTGACAAGATGGCTCAGCATTTAAGAGCATTGGCTGCTCTTCCAGAGGTCCTGAGTTCAGTTCCTAGCAATCACATGGTGACTCAAAACCCTCTATAATGGGATCCAATGCTCTCCTCTGACAAGAAGAGGAATATATAGACAGAGCACTCATATACATGCATACATAAATAAATCTTTTAAAAATTCCACTGGTTGTATGTTACAAATTATTTTCCCAATATATGGTTACTTGTTATTCTATAAATTAAGTTATAAAGATCTTTTAAGAAAGTATTTGTGTGATAATTTGAAATTTTCATGTTGTTTATACCTATAATGCAAGCTTTCCCTAATCATTATTGAGGAACAGAAATAATTAGTAAAATGAGATTAGATCAAGATATTAAATGATTGCAAAGATTTTTGATTTCTTGAACTTGGAAGCTCAGTCTTCTTTTGCAATATTACTGTGTTCCTTATCCATAATTATGTTCCTGTCTATACAATGAAGGATATTTTTCAAAACATGATTACTGAAAGAAATCATGATACTACATCACCATTGGCAGCTCTAGATTTAAACCATTACCTATTTCTCATTCCTTTTTGAATAGGGCAGTTTGTTAAATATTTTCATCTAAAATGTGAAATAATATTCACACGTTATTAAATATGAATTTAACACATCATTATTATATGAATAATAAAATGTTCATACTGTATGCAGTAGAGTATTATGGTGAGGATTCAAAAGAGTGTAACGGTTCCTTCTATACATCTCACACTTATTTTCAGTCCCATGTTATAATTGTTCTTTTATTTGTTTATAAACAAACAAGTACACAAATGGCAAATAGGGAAAATCACTACTAACATGTCCTGGCAATATTTTTTATAAAATCATGTTTTTGGAGATAATTTTGGTATTTACAGGATTGCTAGGGTTCTAAGCAACATCAAAAGATAAGGAAGGAAAGTGTTTTATAAACTTACATACCTGAATTGTAAGTTTAGAATTAAAATTCTGTACTAATGTTAAGTTTTCATTTTTTTTGAAACAGTTGTATATAATCTCCCATTTTTATTTTTTCATGGCTTTAACAGCACTCTCTTATGTCTTCTAATCTCATATATAACAACTATAAATTTGTTTGTTTCTAAGTTCTAGTAATTTTTGGTGAGGGATCCTGAGACTACATACAGTATCATATAATATGCAAGCAACATTAATGTTATGCATTTCTTCCCTCTGTGTGTAGCTTTTACCTCTATGTATGGCTTTTATTGTTTCCTTTTGCTCTGTCAAAAATTTTTATTTCAGTAGATTCTGCTGAGCTTTTGAAATTACAACAGGAGAACCCTTTAGTCTTGAATGTAATAATTTAATATTTATTGACCACACTTTATGACAAAACTACATTGCATGGAAAGTAGTCAAATAATTTTCATAGTAACTAAGGAAATATAAAAACAAATTATTTTGCCAATATATATAAATATCAGTCCATGCCATAAATTAATCTTTTATTGTACAATCCAATTATTTATTTCCTCTAATCATTTTTGTGATTAAATTTCACATATATATACTCCATTAAAGCAACCTAATATCTCTTCCAAGAGAATTTTACTGATGAACACACAACACTGTATTCCCTTTGCTCTATGGGAAAAAAAACTCAACTATTTTGCTACTTTCGGCATATATTCATGTGTGTAATATAATTTGTCATTCTTAAGTTCATTACATTTTATAAGGAAAAAGCTTATCTTAAGTGTTTGGTTTAAAATCGTTTTTGTGGAACTCATAATATATAAGAACATTGTATGAAAAGAGCAAAATGGTCTTAGGAGAAAAAATTACTTCAAAGCTGAATATTAGCAATAGTTGCAGTAAAGAGATATTATTCCACTTCAATTAATATAGGATTTTCTCTAACAAAGTTTCTCTGGATTTCAGTAAGGCTGATGTTACAATACACAGATACCCAAAGTTGAAGCAACTTACCCAATGCCACACTTTCTTGGTAAACATTTATAAGTAATAGAATCCTAATAGATTGAATCCATTGTCTTCTTCAAAACTAAAAATCTCTTACAGAACTTCCCATATTTTTAAAGACATTAAGTTGTTCATGAAGAATAAAATTAATATAGATCACACAACTAATGCTATTTTTACTAAAGTGTCAAAAATTTGTAGGGAGAACATATATATTCTGCAGAAGACCAATGTATTGAAATTATGTTCAGCACTGTATTGTTTGTTCTCTATCCAACTCCTTGAGCATGGGGACGCAGACTCTGGAGATTCCTGACTTTATCCTAATCTTCTACTAATAAAATAATTAAAGAAAAGTGCTTCTTCCTCTGAGAAAATATATCTAAAATGATGACTTAAACCACTAATTCTTTTGTGGTATGCATTTTCTGTTTTTCTCTTTAATTATTATGGCTAATTGACAACTAACAGTTCTGCTTATTTCTTAATTTGAGATATTATACTTTCCTGCCAATTTCCATTTAATTATTTTGTAAGAGGAAAGCTATATTTTGAAAATTGTGAACAAAATAGCTATGTGAGAATACAGTAAACAGAATAAATCCAATGATGTAATAATGAGAGAAACATTGAAAGCATTGCCTCTGAAGTGGGGGAAGAAGAGTGCGCAATTTCATTCTTTTTTTCACTCTTATAGTAAATTGCGTTTTCTTTTTGTATAGAAAATGTAGTTACACTTCTTTTTCTGTTTTTCTTCCTTTTCATATAAAAACCAGGAAGAGTTTATTACAGAATAAAGTGAGATACCCTCCAGTGGCAAGAGTAGACAATGACCAAGCAGATCTTTGTACCAGTTTACATTTTAGGCTTTCTTTTCCTTTATTTTATTTTATTCTCTTCTCTTCCTCATCCTCTTCTTCATTCTCTCTCTCTCTGTCTCTTTCTGTCACTGTCTCTCTGTCTCTCTCTCTCTTCCTCTCTCTCTAATTGCCCCAGATGATGTTCAACATATCAATTTACAAAATATGTGAGTAAAAAAACAAAAATTCTGTAGTGATATTTTATTTGTGGTGAAATGTGGTGACATTTTCATTGTGCTTTAATAAATAAAGCTTGCCTGGAGATCAGAGGAAAAACCAAGCCATTATAAGCAAACACAAAAGTCATGCAATGTTAGCACATGCCTTTAATCCTATCACTTGGTAGGCAGAGATCTGTCTTGATCTCTGTGATTTCAAGCTACACTGGAAACAGTGAAGTGTGGTGGCACACACCTAAATTTCAATACTAGTTAACCATGGAGGTCTGAATGTCTGTACAGACAGACAGGAAGTGACAGAGATGGACAGGAAGAGGAAGTGATAAAGTGATGTAGCTGGACAGAGAAAGCAAATCAGACGACAGACCCGTAAGGCATATAGGTGTGGGTAGACATCAAGTATCTCGTATTGGAAGCTGTGAGTTGGTGAGGTAAGGTTAGCTGTGGCTGTTCCTATTACTCTGACTTTTCTTGGGCTTTAACTCCAATTTCTGGCTCTGTGTTTTTTATTTAATAAGACCATTTAGAAATTCACCTACTTCAGGCTATACCACTCTTGAATAGGGACACTTGTTACAGAGGAGATGGCTGGAAGGAAGGAAGATCTCATCCACAGGTCACCAGGAGTCCATCATGTCCTCACTCAGAAAATGAACATGGTTTATGAGGAAGTAATGATGCTGATGCTCAGACATTTTTTTCCTGCTCTTTTGTTTTTTCTTGTACTGAAAATAGATTTATTTTCTAGCATAATATATCCTGATTATGGTTTCTCCTCCCTGCATTCTTCTTCATTCCTCCCCACTTACCTGCAGTCACTTCATTTCTGTTTTCTCATTTGAAAACACACAGGCTTCTCTAAGGGATGTCGGTAAAATAAAATACAACAAAACTAACACATTATAATTGGACAAAACAGACAGAAGGAAAAAAGCTCAAGAGAAAGCATAAGAAACAGAGACCCACTTGTTCACACATTCCGGAATCACATAAAAACACAAAACTGGAAGCCATAATATATATGCAGAGGACCGGGTGTTGACCTGGACAGGCCTTATGCATGCTGCCTCAGTCTCAGTGAGTTCATATGAGCTTTGATCATGTTAATTTTAGGGACCTTGGTTTCTTGGTGTCCTCCACCTCCGCCAGCTCTTGCACTCTTTCTGCCTCCTCTTCTGCAGGTTCTCTTTCAGGCCTTACAGGAGGGATCTGATGGAGATAGCCTGTTTAGGGCTGAGTGTTCCAAGGTCTCTCATTTTTTGCATAATTTTTGGCTTCATTTCTCTGTATTTGTTCTCATCTACTGCAGGAAGACGCTTCTATGATGATGACTGAGCAAGGTACTGATCTATGAGTATAGCAGATGTTATTAGGATGCATTTTACTTGCTATGTTCTTTTAGTAGAACAGTAGTATTCAGTTTTATTATAGGTCTCTAGGCTATCTAGTTTTAGGTTCTTGGTCAAATGCTATAACTTAGGGGTGAAGACTCAACGTAGGCACATGTTGGACTTCTTTATGTTCAGTGAGTTATGTGGGTGTTTTTTTTCAGCAATGTAGCCTGGGAATTTCCATGGAACTTCTTTGGCCCACAACTAAATTAGATTTAATTCAATCCTAGTTCTAGAAGCTACATTTGGTGACAAAAGATGGCCAGTTGTAATTATGTCTCCCTCATTATTTGATGATTTCATTTAGATCACCTTCATATATGTATATATTTAGTACCACAGAGAAGCCCTGCCAATGAGATAGGAGAAAGGAATTAAAATCTCACACATAGGAAAGGAAGAAATAATAGAATCCTTTTTGGCAGATAATATGATACTATATGGAAGGAAAGTTTCCTTCAAAACTGTTGGAATTAAGAAATAAATTGTCAATCTGAAGAAAAAAACGCCAATATCCAAATATATATTATTTTGTGTATAAACTTTCATAATTCATTGTTAGAAAGTGTTTGTTGGATTTTGAGAATGTGTCACACGGGCAATGAACTAAGAGTATTCTAATTTAGAGATTTTCTTTACTTTCTAGAGATGATGAATTATTTCAAGTGACAGAGCTCCATTGAGTAAAAGAATGCAGCTATTTTCCTTAGCCTAAAGCAAAGATGTAATAGTTTGCTTGTAGGTTTTTATTATTTGTGGGGGGTTTTGTTGTTGTTGAATTCTTGTGTAAAGTTTCCCTATGTTTTCACTGTAGGTAGTCTTAACACTCTTTCTCTGAATAGTGTTCATTGTTTTGGTTGCAAATAATATGCATGTATCAATGACTCTATTTCTTTAAATAAGTTCCTATACCTTTTATTCTATTAAAGTATAGAATGGGATTATGGTTGCCTGTAAATCTGACCAGACCATGGGTAGAAAGGCCTGTTACTGGCATTATGATACAAATCTTTGATAGATTACTGAAAAGACAAAATATTTTAATGAATGGCTTATTGTTGCCATCATAGAAATAATTGCCATTGCAACAACTGCTGCTGTGGGTGCTGTAGCATTACATGCACCAAAATAAACTCATAGTTATCCACAAAAATAACAACAGAATTCTGATAGAGATGCTCCTCTGATAAAAATGTTAGATTTCTGATTTCAGAATCATCTACCTCAAAATTAAAATATAGATTAGTAAGCCAAAACTAACCAGATACTCTTTAGAGGTTATTTATCATAGAATATTTTTACCAATTTATTAAATGATCAAAATATTTATTTGTAGTATATCTATTCATGTGTATTTTTTTAGTTTTTAAGTATGAATTGGCAATTTTAACCAGAATATGGCACTAAAGCTGATTATAAAGAAAAATAGGCATAGGATTCTAGCTCTCTAAAATTGAGTCAGACTTAAAAACTGTATCTAGATACCATTTGTGTTTTTCACATGTAAGAGCATAGCCTCAGAGAATTAACCCCAGAGGATCTTGCTAAGCGTTTTTCATAAGCCACAAATAATATGAAGAAAATACTTCTCCCTATTTCATAGACTAAAAAAAATCAAATGTAAATTACATGGATAAATTTGGATACATAGATCTGCTGATCCTAGAAAAGTATAACTAACTATTAATGGCAACCCAAATAATTTGTCTATTCTACAACAGATACAAAGCTTCTGAAATCTACCCTAGAAGTCATGTCAATGTTGGGATAGTTGAGATTCCCTCTTCCAGGTAATACATTTTGAAAAAGTATCTTGTGACACAAAGTCCTAAATGACAATTATATCAATTATGAATATTAATGGTGGAAGGGGAAGCATATTTAATGCCATGTGGGTAAATTTCAAAGCAGAACAAAATACCGATCTAAACTTAGAAGAGTAGGATAGTGGTTACTAGGGATTGGAATTATGTAGGGCTAAGGAGATAAGCAAGTGTGGGTTTTTATTCCCTATGGCATTCGAGCATACTTTAGAATAAAAAAATGTTATGGTGATTTACAATATGATAATAATTTATACATACTAGTAAAAATCAAGTTATTTAGTCTGTTACACTTTTAAAGTGTTATTAGTTTTATTTTAAAGAAGCATAAAGAAAAGTGTGTTTCACCATGTTTTGTTTTGTTTTTTCAGATACACATTGTTCTTGTAAATTCTGCTTCCTGGTCCCTTCCCTGTCAATCTCTTTTCTGCTTTCATGCCATTATTCTGTTAATTATTTATTAAAAAAATTAAAGCAGTATGTTTTGATTAAGTTGTCCCCTCACCCAACACCATCCAGATTTACTCACTTCCGTACCCACATAACTCCATAATCACTCTTTTAGAATCTGAAAACCAAAACAAAAGTCCAATAGCAAAAATATCAAAACAAAATACCTGCTACAAAAAAGATAGAATCTGTTTTCTGTTGACCAACTACTCCTGTACATGGGATCTGCCTTGAAATGTGATTGGTATGTTCAATGATGAAGTGGAACATAGCATAAAATAACTCCTAAGGACATATTTTGGAACCCACATATAAGTGCAGCACTCAGCATTAATCTGCAAGGCTTCTTTATACAGTAGATGGAAATCAACAAAAAGACCCCAAATGGGACAGTGTGTAGAGAGTAAGAGACTTTGGAGCACTCAGTCGTAAACCACTTGCTTTCATCAAACTCCTCCTTTCAAGGTGCAGGGTGCTATTCTGTTTTTAATAGTCAACACAGAAAACAGCTTGGTCGTTTTATGTATTTCAAAAGTAAAAGGAGTCACAGAACTTGATCTTTTAATTTTTATGTAGAATTATTGCATAACAAAATATCATTTGGGGCTGGAGAGATTGCTCACAGATTAAAAGCACTGGCTACTCTTTCAGAGGTCCTGACTTCAATTTCCAGCAACTACATGGTGGTTAACAATCATCTATAATGAGATCTTGTTCCTTCTTCTGGTCTGCAGACATGCACGCAGGCAGAACACTAAATTCAGAATAAATAAATAAATCTTTAAAAAATATAATTTGTGCTTTCAATATCCATAAGATAGGGCAATCCTCTTTGATTGTCCAATCAGTCATATATATGCATACAGACAGACAGTGTGAATAGATAGAATTCTTTTTTTGATAGTAGCAATGTTTCAATACAATTTATTGATCTAGTATATCACAATGACACTCAACAGCAAGTAGTGCACTTAGTAGCTAATATTTTCAATGCATACTAATTTAAATTAACACAGTATTTTTTTGCTGTAAAACAAGATTTTATATGAAATACATTAAGATGAAATTAAAATCATTTCCCCCAAAACTACTGATTTAAAAAGTTACCAAAACTTCAGTTTAAATATAATAAAAGCAATTATCATTTTGTATGCATTATTTATTTATTGAACACAAGTTAAATTAAAGCATAATAAAACTAGAAAGAGTTGACTAGGTGATTTCCCATCTCAATGTAACTTCTACAGTATTCAGAAAAGAAAAAAAAATAAAAATATTTGATATAGAAACTTCACATGTAATGAAACTGAATACATTGTATGTGTGTAAGGAAATATGTTGTCACCAAGGTAAAAAGCATTGCATATTCAAGATAATATATAGAATATACAATTGAAATAAACATAACATAATTTCAATTATCATTAATGTGTAACAACTTGTATGCCATACATATGTATGTATAAAAAAGTAGAGCATATGCATGAATTATGTTGCATGAGAATGCAGTTTTAAGCTCATGAGTCTGCTGACTGTGCCCTTCACATCCTTGTTCCTAAGGCTGTAGATGAGAGGGTTCAACATGGGGATCATAACAGTGAAAAGCACAGTCGCCACTTTGACCACGAGCCATGAGTTTTTGGAGTTGGGCACACAGTAGAGAAGGAGAATGATCCCATGGAAGATGCTGATGGCAGTCAGGTGGGAAGAACACGTAGAGAAAGCTTTTTGGAGACCACCTTTAGAGGGCATCTTAATGATTGTCACAACTATGAAGACATAGGAGGCCAGGATTATGAGGAGGCTAGAAGTCTCATTGAATATAGAAATGATTAAACATACCAATTGGCTAAAGGTGGGGTCAGAACAGGACAAAGAGAGGATGGCAGAGTACTCACAGCCAAAGTGATTGATGATGTTAGGTCCACAGTAGGAAAGTTGCAAAAGAGAGTATGTAATTGTCAAGGAACAGAATACACCCCACATGTATGTTCCAATTACAAGGAGAGCACAGAGCTTAGGAGACATTGCCACTGTGTAAAGCAGGGGGTTACAAACAGCCACAAACCTGTCATAGGCCATCACTGCTAACATGAACATTTCTGTAATCACAAACGCACAAATAAAAAAAAATTGTGTCATGCATCCTGTGAAAGAGATAGTCCTGTCTTCCACAATCAAGATTTCTAACAGTTTAGGTGTAAATACACTGGAATAACAAATATCAAGAAATGAAAGATGGCTGAGAAAAAAGTACATGGGTGTGTGAAGCTTGGGATTGATTTTTCTGACCACAATTATGCCCAGGTTTCCTATCAGAGTAACTGTGTAGGTAATAAAAAACAGGAGGAAAAGAGGTGCATGTAGATGTGGATACTCTGAAAAACCCAAAAGGATGAATGTGGTCACAGAACTCTGGTTTGCCATATCAAGCACCATGATCCTTTACTGAGAAAAATAGAATGAAAGAGAAAATGATTTAAAGGAGCAAACTGGGAGACTGCGATTTGAAAGAATTTTAGCTCAGGCCAGTTGAAAACAGGAGGTGGTCCATTCTAATTCCTGAGAATTCTACTTCAGTTGGAATCTTCCTTGCATAAATTTCTGATTTGTATTATTTTCACTGATTTTGATCTTCAGTCATAGAAAATTTTCTTTTTAATCTAGAATTTAAACAGTAGTGCCTGAAAAAATTATTACAACTTTAAATTTTATATATATATATATATATATATATATATATATATATATATATATTACAATATTACCTATTAAAGTACAATTTTATGACAACAAATCCCACATCAAAGACAAAGGACATTAATCATGATTGTTTAAGTCATACAATCATGTCAGAAGAATTCCTCAGACATAACACCTTTATCACATAGATTAAAATGTAATAATAAACTTACTAAATGTGATCCATCAAACCATATCTCCACAGCACTATGTAGTTTTTATCTGTTCTATGAATATTGCATTGTTACCTACTTTTTAAACCATGCATATTTTATAATTTTGTGTGGCCTTTGAAGAACACTGATGCCATCATTATTGAATTTAAGTTCCACCTTCTGACAGGTTAGAAAACTCAAGGGTCCAGCAGCAGCAAATATGTTTTCTTGATTATGGAATTAAAGAAATTTTAAAAGTTCCACAATGGCTTTCTTCAACTTGTGTGGCCATGTGTAGCATATATCTCATCAAACAGGAAAGAATAACCAATGATATAGTAGAAACTAAATACAAGAAAAGATTGGGGGATAAAAAGATATTCTATCATATTAAAGAAAGTAAAATCCTTTCTTCATGTAAGCAAAAATTAAAACCTATATGTGATTTGTTAATAGGGATTTTTTTTTTAGTTATTCATGAGGAGTTGAAGTATTAAGTAGTTCACATGACAGATTCAGGGAATGAAGGTGGAAATTATATAAATACAATTGAGTATCATGAATGAAAGAGAAAATCTATCTTTTCCATATAGCTATATCATTTTATAGCTTAAATGAAGTATGTAACTTACCTCAGGCATGTAGTGTGATTAATGTCACACTCTTTTATAATAGATCCCACACCACTTGAGACGTTTGTTGACTCATTCTCTTCTATTGATGATTTAGATATGTCATATCTTTCTTTATAGGTCAATGAAATCAATTTAAAGTCTCTTTATTGTGGTGTAAAAAAATAATTCCTAAGTATGGTCATATTATACTGTCATAAACATTATATGATCTTCTCAACCTAAAACAAGATCAAATAAAAAATTTGGTGAAGTTCGAAAAAGAATAGAGAGTTTAAAATTGTAAAATAATTTTTTTCAATAATCTTAACAAAATTTCTCATGTATCTGTTTAAATTTATTTTTATTTAATCCCCTACTTACCATGTTTTTCTCCTCTTTTTCTTCTACTCCTCAATCCTTCACCTTGTTTATGTTTTTATATCAAAACTCCCCTCACTTCTAGTGGTCTTACTTCAGTCCTTGTCACTAAAATAAGCTGTGTGTTATTTATTATCACCATTAACTTAATAGCTCAACATTAAAACATTAATGTAGAACGTCACAAGTACAATGGATCATTAGAGATTATTATTAGAAAAAGTATGGCAGTGTGTATGTTAAAATATTCCCAAAGAGTCAGTTTGGAGACATTTTCCCTGCCAATACTGCGTCAAGAAGAAATAGAAAATCTGAACAAGTCAAAAATCAAGTAATAAGAGTAATGAGATTGGATTAGTCATAACTGATCTCCCATTAAGTGTGGTCAAGAGGAGACGCTTCTACTGAGTTCTTCCAAACAGTCAAAGAACAAAATCAATTCTCCTCACATTATTAAAAATTATTGAGGTGAAGGTAATATTTCCTAACTCAACTCATTAGATAAACACTCATTGCCTTACCCACAAAGTCAGATGCCAATTCAACTGGAAGAATTCTATAAGCTAGTACCTTTTGTAAATGTAGATGATCTGTCTGTAAATTAAATCCAAAGCTGCACTGAGTATATCACTGAGCATAATCAAGTGATATGTCAGAAATGAAAGCAAGACTAGGAGTTAAATTGATAGGAAAAAAGCAACACAAGAGAACACAGGATAAAAATATCTCACAATGCTGACTCATACAGAAATGGCATCTAATAAATTTTCCATCCTTTTACATATGAAAGTATGAAAGAATTAGATTTGCAGTGAACATATCACACTAAACATTTTGTGTGATATGAATAATTAAAAGCTAACATCTTACAAAATAAAAAATAATATTTCCCTTAGAGACAGAACAAGACAAAGATGCCCAATTTTATAACTTTTATTCAACATTGTATTAGAAGCCCCAGCCAGAAACAAAAAAAAAACCAGGAGAAATAAAAAAAATCATAGTGAAATGCCATATTTTGCAAATGATGTACTATTGTGTATATAATATCACAAGTAGTTTACTAAAAATTACTAGCAGTTAAAAATTTTTATAAAATATGACATAAAATCAGCATACAGCATTAAATAGCATTTCCAGAAGCCAATATCCACTTATATGACATAGGAATAAATAAAGGAATTCTATGCAGAAGACATGCAAATAAAACATATAGATAACTGCAACAAAAATGTACCTATCTTGATAAGAAAAATATAATGTGATATTTGATTTGAATGGTAGAATGTAAAATTTATTTTAACTCAAAAAAGTTGACAATAGGATTGAAATGACTGGGAGCAGAAACTAAGGTAGGTGATATGACAAGTTACCATACTGAGAAAGGAATGAGGGTTTCTTGTGTGCTGGTGCACAGTGGGATAACTGTGGGTAACGAAAACATATATGCATTTTAATGAGTTCATGTTAAGTGACAGCTATTTCAAGAACTTGTTATGTTTAGATTACTTCAAGAGTATATAATATATACAGGTATTGAATTATTGCTTGATATCATATTACTATGCATATTTTTATGTATAAATTAAAGAATAAGTAAAATGTAAATAAAATTTCAAATGAAATAAATTGCTTTCAATGCTTAGTTCATCTCTAAATCTCCACCAGTGTCTATAGAAGAGTATCCATCATCATTAGATAGATTTCTAACACATGATTTTAACAAAAGTATCTTTACAACAAACACATCACTAAAATTTAAATTTCTACTACTATTACTCGTCATTAGAGGCACTTAGAAGCATTGCTAATGTAGGCGATTTGTTAAATATTTGTCACATAGTCTTACATCTCTACTCTGTTGTTGCAGAGATGGCTCCATGATTAAGAGTGCTTGCAACTACTCTAGGGGAGTAGAGTTCATTTCCCAGAACCCACAAAGGGCATCTCATAGCCACCTGTCACTTCAGCTTCAGGGGATCTGATGCTGTCCTCTGACATCTGTTGGCACCTACACATAAGTCTTGCACAAAAGTGTATGCAGACATACACAAGCAGGGGCAGGGGAAGAGAGAGAGAGAGAGAGAGAGAGAGAGAGAGAGAGAGAGAGAGAGAGAGAGAGAGAGAGAGAGAGAGAGATTCATAAAAAGAAATAGTTTTCAACTCTGTAGTGGTATACACCATATGTTTACTATAAGCCTGTAGTGTAATAAATTGTTTTGAGGGGTCCATAGCAATGTACAAGGGTTCAAGAAAACTTAAAGATATTTCTTGTGTGACCATTGTACAAAAGTTTTTAGTGTAAAATATACATTGTAAGCCTGACCTGGTGGCACAAGTCTTTAATCCCAGCACTCAGAAGGCAGAAGCAGTGGATCTCTGTGAGTTCAAGGCCAGGCTGGTCTACAGAGCAAGTTCCAGGAAGGCAAGAGCTGTTTCACAGAGAAACCCTGTGGTGAAAAAAAAACTCTCTCTATATATTAGCTTTTAAAAAAGAATAACTGTACACTGGAACTATACAAACAGTGGAAACATTAATTGTGAAAATAAAACAATGTTAAAAAGGTTATCCTTGTATGGTATCCTTTGGCATTACATGGGTTAAGGAGCTGAGTGGAAGTTTTGAGTAAACCAGTAAAGTAATACTAGGATTCATTACATTTGCTTAGCACCAAAACACAGACCTGTTGTCAAGGAAGCAGATCTTACCCTTGCTCATATCATATTAAGTTTTCCTTCCAAAAATATTATGAATTCAAACATATTCAATGTTGAAATCAAAATATATTTCAAATGTAAAATATTCTCCAAAGACAGATTTTCC
The DNA here is from genome assembly GCF_004664715.2 of Peromyscus leucopus. Classification (NCBI taxonomy): domain Eukaryota; kingdom Metazoa; phylum Chordata; class Mammalia; order Rodentia; family Cricetidae; genus Peromyscus; species Peromyscus leucopus. Next base: position 63,632,436 of record NC_051066.1, read on the forward strand.
TGTTGTAAATTTTAAATTATGCCCTTGTTAATTATTAAAAATGGTGTCCACAACATTGTTCAACATTAAAACAGTCCTACATGCTAAGTCAGCCATTCCTTTAAAGACAACTGTAAGTTCTTGCTGACAATTCAATAAGGACCATTTTTCAAAGTAGCAGTGGTTTGAGCTGTGCATTGGTGCTCTTAGTGGGGGCTTGAAATTATATTCTATGCACATTTTATGTACTGAACATCTAACTGCTTCACTTCGGGGATTCAGACCCTGGAGAATCCTGACAGTTTGTTATCACAAACTGAAATGAGTACAATTAGGAGGAACTCCCTCATCTCTCATTAAGAATATAATATCTTCCAAATCATTACTATACTGATATTCATGTCTGAAAAATTCCACTAAAAATAAACAGCTGTGTATGTGATTCTTGCGTTTTTTTATTTTTTATTCTGTTGTTTGTTTGCCTGTTTGTGTGTTTTCTAAAAAGAGAGAAAGAAAGGGCTTAGAGTTGGGTGAGTGGGAACTTGGGGAAGACCAGGTAGGAGTTGGGGGAAGGAAAACCATAATCAAAATATATTGTATGAAAAATTATTTTCAATAAAATATTTAAAGAGTAGATAAACATCTTACCTTTTCATTGAGGTTGTACTTCTGTTGATCAAGAGAAAGTATAATAAAAATGTTTATTATGCCAGGTGGTGGTGGCGCATGCCTCTAATCCCAGCACTTGTGAGGCAGATCCAGGCGGATCTCTGTGAGTTTGAGGCCAGCCTGGTCCACAGAGTGAGGTCCAGGACAGGCTTCAAAGCTACACAGAGAAACCCTGTTTCAAAAAACCAAAAACAAAAATGTTTATTGTTATAGCAATACCCTAACCAATATATCTGTAAACAGACAGCTGTTGATTTTACCATTATTTCCATTTTTTGTGTTTTGCATATTGTATATTCCTTAGTATAGAGCTACATACCAAAAAAGAAAGAAAAATAATTTTAGACTCCAATGTGAAACAGAAAACCTCTTTAGCATTTTCTATTTTTGGAAAAAAATTCTCAAATTTTCTCAAAAATTCTTAAAATTCTGCATTTGGTAAATTACCATTCTACAAAACTTTGCAGAATTGCATGAAGGTGTATGTTACTAAGTTCTTTGTTGTGCTGACAATGACTTCATCTTCAAACCTATCATTTCATTGTACCTTTAAATGATGTGTTCCATAAACTGTGGGCATGTTTTATGTACAAAACCTCAGATTATGCCATTTCAAAGGAGAGCAGAGACGAAATTCAGAAAATATTGACATTGTATGGAAAATATTTCTTAAGAAGGAAGCAGGACAAGTGTTAAAAGAATCACTCTATAGATCCATTCTAATATTTACATTTTTATGGAGGGAGAGAGAAAATCCTGGGAGAGATGACTGGAATTGTGGGACACTTCCAGGGTGAGGTAGAAACATAGTGCAATAAAAACTCCCAGGAATCTACAAGGGTGACCCAAAGTCTAAACTCCTAAAATGGGGCATATGGAGGCTGACCCAATTATTTTCTATAACCAGGCAAGACTTCCAGTGTATAGATTGGGACACCAACCCAGCCACAAAACTTAGGCCTACAATTTGTCCTTCCTGCAAGATGTGCTGGGGTAATTAATAGTAGAGCATAACTTGTGGGAATAGCCAACCAATGGCTGACCCAACTAGAGACCCATGACATGAAAGAGAGCCCATAACTGACATTTCCTGGAGCGCCGGAACCCAGAGGCTAGATAGCACAGAGACCTAGGATAGAACAAACACAACTGGCAAAAAAAAAGGGGGGGTGGGGGATTGAATGGCGCCTAGCCCCATTTTCCACAGAAAAGCTTCAGCCAGCAACTGACAAGAGCAGATGCAGAGATCCATAGTCAAACAAAAGATGGAGCTCACAGTCTTGGAATCCTGTGGAAGAGTGCAAAAGATTGTAGGACCAAGGACACCACAAGAAAATAGCCCACAGAATAAACTAAGCAGGGTTCCTAGGGGCTCATAGAGACAGGGAGCCTGTATGGGTCTGACCTAGGCCCTCTGCATCTATGTTATGGTTATATAGCTTTGTGTTCTTGTTGGACTCCTAACAATGGAATAGGGAGCTGTCTCTGACTCTTGCCTGGTTCTGGAACACTTTTATACCTACTGGGTTGCCTCACCCAGCCTTAATATGAGGAAATGTGCCTTGTCTTATCGCAACATGCCATGCCATGTTTGGTTGATACCCCAGAGAGATCTGCCCCTTTCTGAAGGGAAATGGAGGACAAACAGATTTGGAGAGGAGTTGGGGGTGTGGGGCTAGGGAAGGAGGAAGGGGAAACTGTAGTAGGAATGTAATGTATGAGAGAATAATTTAAAAAAAAATGAGAGAGTATTTCATTTATTAGGGTGTAGAAGTTGACTATATACAAAGTTCTTTCAGAGACAATAAAAGACAATATAAAAGTGTACTGCAAGGATTGGGCAGATGACTCAGTGAATGAAACACTCATCACACAAGCCTGATGACTTGAGTTTGAATTCCCAGAGCCACATTAAAAAAAAAAGTGTTCTGTGATGTTCCTCATCTGTTGCAAAAAGAGATTTCCTTGATGGCAGATGAAAAAGTAATACTGAGACTGGGAAAAATAGTGTCACCCAAGGGAAGAGAAAACCAACTGGTTGCACAAGACATGGAAACACAGACGCATGTAACATTATACAAACTGATCAGGTTGTACTAATGTTTTTAGGAATCTATATGTACACCCATATACACATATGCATGCAACAGCAATTAATGTAAAGAGAGGCCACAGATTTGAAGAAGAGCGGGGAGGTGCTTATGAGCAGGCTTTGAGTCAGGAAAAGGAAGAGAAAAATCATGTACATATATTATAATCTCAAAAATAAAAGATACTTTTAAAAATTAGTGAGGTATGCTGCTTTGCACCGTTGTTACAGCAACGGTGCAAAGGTGAGATGGAGGTAGCCCAGGAAAGTCTCAGGAAGCTGATGTGCCAACAGCATGTACACAGCAGCAAAGAGACTTGAGAATCTGTAGCCAACAAGGTGGAAGTGAGGACAGCACAAAGTTGGAATCTGACCTCTACATATACTAAAGCATGTGTGTACCTGTATTCATATGCTTGGGATGTATAAACATACACATATCATATAAATGCATTTACCTCGTCCCTTTCTCACATGCAGATCACACAAATAAAATATAACAAGAAATCAAGTAGACTAGAATAACAAACTGTGAGAATGTGGTATAAGGAATATCTTTATGTAGTGGTATTTGCTCCACCCATGACCTTGGGCTATAGGGCCTAAAGGAGGCAGTGCTTCATGCCATTGTACTTGAACTCTTAAAAGGAGAGGAAAAGGGTCACATTCCCCTTCTCCCTGTTTCTGACTATGTGTTGGATTTGCTCCCAGTCAAATCAGAGGACAACTTCAGCTGTTTATTTACCCTGTTCTGTATTTGTGAGTATCAATCAACTTCTCTAATACTTTTTAAACAGACTTCTGTGGATTTATTGCTTTATCTTTTAGTAATGAATTTTAGGTAAGCTTTCAATGACAAGAATAATTAATAATTAATTAATCTCATGAATCTGAAAAAAATAATTAATTACAACTACAAAGACATGAAATAATATGAACATTTTCAAGAGCTATTCTTTGAAACTAGAATCAGTACAGTTGAAATATTCCTTAGCCAACAAAATTGCAATAATTACAATTCTTTTCAAAAAGAATGCCTTATATACACATATGAAACTTTCCTAAAGCTCTGCCTGGGACCTGGCCATAGATCTCTGCATCTGCTTCCTCCAGTCATTGGCTGAGGGTTCTATAATGACAGTTAGGGTGTTCAGCCATCTGAAAACCAGAGTAGGCCAGCTCAGGCACCCTCTTGATGATTACCAGTAGTCTATGGTGGAGTAATTCTTGTGGATTCCTGAGAATCTCCCTAGCACACAGTTTCTCCCTATTCCCACGGTGTCTTCATTTATCATGGTATCTCTTTCCTTGCTCTCCTACTCTGTTCCTGTTCCATCTCGAACCTCCCCCTCCCCTAAGCTCTCATCCTTTGTCTCTTGCCCGCTATTAACCCACCCCACCCCCAGTTTGCTTATGTAAATCTCATCTATTTCTCTATCACTGGAGAATCCATGTGTCCTCCTAGGGTCCTACTTACTAGCTAGCCTCTCAAGAGCTGTGGTTTGCAGTATGGTTATCCTTTGCTTTACATCTAGTATCTACTTATGAGTGAGTACATACCATCTTTGTCCTGAGTCTGGGTTACCTCACTCGGGATGATATTTTCTAGTTCCATCCATTTGCCTGCAAACCTCATGATGGCATTGTTTTTCTCTGCTGAGTAGTACTCCGTTGTGTATATGTACCACATTTTTTTTATCCATTCTTCCATTGAGGGGCATCTAGGTTGGTTCCATGTTGTTGCTATTACAAATAATGCTGCTATGAACATAGTTGAACATGTGTCCTTGTGGTAAGATTGAGCATTCCTAGGGTATATGCCCAAGAGTGGTATAACTGGGTCTTGAGGAAGACTTATTCCAAATTTTCTGAGAAACCACCATACTGATTTCCAGAGTGGCTGTACAAGTTTTCATTCCCAAAAACAGTTACCCTTGCTCCACATCCTCCCCAGCATAAATTGTCTTCAGTGTTTTTTACCTTAGCCATTCTGACAGGTGTAAGATGGTATCTCAGAGTTGTTTTCATTTGCATTTCCCTGATGACTAAGGATGTTGAGCAATTCCTTAAATGTCTTTTGGCCATTTGAGATTCTCCTGTTGAAAGCACATTTTTTGATTGGACTGTTAGGTATTTTGATGTCTAGTTTCTTCAGTTCTTTATATATTCTGGATATCAGCCCTCTGTCAGATGTGGGGTTGGTGAAGATTTTTTTTCTCATTCTGTAGGCTGTCATTTCGTCTTATTGACTGTGTCCTTTGACCTACAAAACCTTCTTAGTATCAAGAGGTCCCATTTACTAATTGTTCTCTCAGTGTCTGTGCTATTGATGTTATATTTAGAAAGTGATCTCCAGGGCCAACATCTTCAAGACTACTTCCTACTTTCTCTTCTATCAGGTTCAGAGTAATTGGATTTATGTTGATGTCTTTGATCCACTTGGACTAGTTTAATGCATGGTGACAGATATGGATCTACTTACAATCTTCTACATCTTGATATCCAGTTATGCCAGCACAATTTGTTGAAGATGCTTTCTTTTTACCATTGTACAGTTTTGGCAATCAATAAAAGTATAAAAAGGATCAGTAGATAAAACATTTAAAAAATATATTTAACAATGAGATATAGAACAATTTTGAAATTATAACAGTTATAATCCCCAGACATCCTTATTTTTCATTCCATATTACTATATACTTAATTCATGCACACATACATACATGCAACCAATAATAAGTATGTAGATGAGAATGAAACAGGATATATCATTATTATCAAAACTATGGCATTTAATGTAAAATAATAATAATAAAAATAATGTCTGAAGACCATTTAAAGTATGAATTTTCTAATTATCCTGATTTTATTGGAATATAGTGTATACATTTGTTGACACATGATGTCTTCTTCAATAAACACCTTAAAGTTTTGGTGCTAAATTTAAATAATTTTAAAATCTGTGTTAAACTATAAAGACTCTTTCACTAACACCTGAAAATTAAACAATAATTCTTTGCTTCCACAGTGCTCACACTGATTCCATTTGGCCCCATATTCCACAGCCTACTAACCTATGGCATAAGAGTTTTGCTCATTTCTCTTCAAAAGTCTTTACCAGTTCAGTGAATTCAAAGGCAGAGTATTGTAATCTCCTCTACTGTTTAATTAACTAGACTCAGCTAGTTTAACCCACCAACTCCAAGAAGGTGAGGAGATGATCTTGATATATCTGGAGAGAAAAGAGGCTATGCTGCAACATCCCTGTACCATAGGTGTTGATTATTTGTCTTGTTGTTCACAAAAGATAACTGACAAAAGCAACTTAAGGGAGGAAGGCTTTGTTTTAGTTCATTGTTCCAAGATTAAGTCTATCATGGCAGAAGTAGACTGAGTGAATGCTGGTGCTCAGATAGCTGTCTCCTCTTCATACAATCTAGGACAATATCCCAGGAAATGATGCTGCCCATCTCAATTGACCTAACCAGACAATCCCTGAGAGAAGGTGGTCAGAGGCTAATTTAATCTAGATAATGAGTCACGTGTGTGTATGGAATCTTGTTTTCTTAGTAATTATCAGCACTGTTAGGATACCAATATGGAGCATTATTCCATGATTACTGACTTGTGGTTTTAACGATGATCCCCGCATTTCTTCATTTGGAGCTTAGCCATGGAACTTTATTGAATGCATAACATACAAACAAACATGGCTCAGCATTTTCACTGATGATTTTGATATTGCCAAAACTCTATTACTATTTTAAATAAAGACCACTAGTATAATGTGCTTTAAGCAAGCATAGCTACTTTAGTTTATTTATTTATTTATTTATTTATTTATTTATTTACTTACTTACTTATTTAATTTTGTTTTTCAAGACAGGGCTTCTCAGCATAGTTTTGGTGCCTGTACTGTATATCGCTCTGTAGACCGGGCTGGCCTCGAAATCACAGAGATCCACCTGGCTAATTAATCCAAGTGCTGGGATTGAAGACTTGTGCCACCGCCACTGCCACCTGGCTAGTTAAATCTTAATATAGTAATTTACCATTGAATATTCTTGAGTGTGGTGTTATATTGTGTACTCCAATATATTATGTATCCTAATAAACTTATTGGGGAATCAGAGGACAGAGCCAGCCACTAGATTAGATATAGAGGCCAGACAGTGGTGGCACACACCCTTAATTCTATCACTTGGGAGGCAGAGATCCATCTGGATCTCTGAGTTCAAGGCCACACTGGGAACAGAGCCAGACAGTGGTGGCACACACCTTTAATTCCAGCACTTGAGATCTCATGTCACGTCTTTGCTTGGGAAGGACACATGTCTTTACTCCCAGGAAGTGATGCTTGGGAAGGACATAGGCCTTTAATCCCAGGAAGAGATGACAGGAAGCAGAAAGTTATATAAGGCATGAGGACCAGGAACCAGAGGTTTTTAGCAGCAGTTCAACTGAGACCCTCAGGGGTGAAGACTCAGAGGTTTTCAGACTGAGGATTCGTGGAAACAGGATCCACTGAGAAGTTGGTGAGGTAAGGTTGGCCGCGGATTGTTCTATTTCTCTGATCTTTCAGCATTCACCCCAATATCTGGCTCTAGGATTTTCATTAATAAGATCTTTTAAAATTCATGTTATGTTTGGGGTTTATGTTTGTTTATTTATATAAACCAAAATCTGCTGACCTAATAACATCTTTGTGTTATGAAAGAAACAATAAAATATAATTTATATGGCACCACCTTGTTTTTCAAACTGAAGATAAATATAAAATAGTATCAATCAACTTTTCAATTAATAATATATAACCAATAAGTATGTAGGTATCAATGGCAAAACATAATATGATCATGAATTTGCAAAATATAGAAAAATTTCTTCTTATGATATATGGAGAGAAAATATATTTCATAACACCAAATAGAATTTGACAACAGACTCTGGGCAATGAATAGAAGATATATTTCCTTGTATTCAAGTAATGAGTCTAGCTTTCTGTTTTTAAAATCTGAATTTTTTTTTTTTTGTTTTGTTTTGTTTTTTCGAGACAGGGTTTCTCTGTGTAGCTTTGCGCCTTTTCCTGGAACTCGCTTTGGAGACCAGGCTGGCCTCAAACTCATAGAGATCCGGCTGCCTCTGCCTCCCGAGTGCTGGGATTAAAGGCGTGCACCACCACTGCCCGGCAAAATCTGAATTTTTTAATTAAAAATTGTTTTCAGACAATATTCTGCTCACCCTTTTCTACTCCTTCAACTCCCCCCAAATCCTCCCCACCTCCCCACCCACTCAAGTTGACTCTTAATTTTACTCTCTATTTTTTTTTAAATAAATTTATTTATTTACTTTACATCCAGGCCACAGTTTCTCCTCCCTCCCCTCCTCCCAGTCCATCCCCCTACCTTCTGTTCCTACTTCCCAATCCATTCCTCCTCTATTTCTGTTCTAGAAAGGGCAGGTCTCCCATAAGTATCAACTAAACATGGCATACAAGTTGCAGTAAGACTAAGCACCTCCCCATGTATTAAGACTGTGCAAGTAGACCCAGTATGTGGAATAGGGTCCCAAAAGCCAGTAAAAGAGTTTGATATAGCCCCTATTCCCATTGTTAGGAGTTCCACAAGAATACCAACATACACAACTGTAACATATATTCAAAGGCATAGATCGGTCCTATGTAGGTTCCTTGGTTGTTGGTTCAGTCTCTGTGAGCACCAATGAGCCCAGGTTACTTGATTCTGTGTGTTTTCTTGTGATGTCCTTGACTCTTTTGGCTCCTACAATCCTTTCTCCTCATCTTCTACAGGATTCTGTGAGATCTACCTAATATTTGGCTGTGTGTCTGCATTTGTTTCTATCAGTTGCTGGATGAAGCCTTTCTGATGACACTTGGACTAAACACCAATGTATATGTATTGTAGAATATAGCTAGGCATCATTACATTGACTTTTTTTTCCTTCCAGTCATGTTTGGTTCTATCCTAGGTCTCTAGGTATTCAGCCTGTGGCTCCTGGTGCTCCAGGCAGTGGGAAGTTAGGCTTACTCTCCTGTGTAGCTGGAAATTTCTCCAGTCCCTCCACGGCCCACAGCCCCTGAGACCCAAGTAAACACACAGAGACTTATATTATTTAAACTGTTTGGCCTCATGGCTCAGGCTTCTTGCTATCTAGTTCTTATATTTTAAATTAACCCATTTCTATAAATCTATATCTTGCCATGTGGCTCGTGGCTTAAAGTCACTTTACATCTTGTCTCTCATGGCAGCAGCTGACTCAGCCTTCCACTTCCCAAAATTCTCCTCTCTGCTTATTCCTATACTATATTTCCTGCCTAGCTACTGGTCAATCAGCATTTTATTTATCAATCAATCAGAGCAACACATTCACAGCATGCAGAAAGATATCTCCAGCACTCTTGTCATGGGTTTTAGGTTAGATAGATCATTGGTTGGCCATTCCTTCAATTCTCTCTCTCTCTCTCTCTCTCTCTCTCTCTCTCTCTCTCTCTCTCTCTCTCTCTCTCTTTCTCTCTCTCAAAAACAAACCAACAAATGAAGGAGTTATCTCTCCATCTTGGGTGGTATTTATTACATTCATTATCTCTAATATTTGTCAGTGCCAAAGTTTCCCTATCAGAAGTCAATTTCTTCAAAAATATTTGGTGTTTCATACTGAAGATGTTTTAGTATGGGGAGTTTATTTATGAAGTTGACTTCCTATCCTAATTTATAGTTATTCAGAACAGCTGAATAATTCCAAACTCCTCCAAACTTTAAAGACAAATGAAAGTAGAAAGTCTGTACCAATGGAAATAAAGGCAGCAGGCTGTTACATGTCAATAAAGTCAAATTTTACAGAAAAAAAAAAACGAGCTGAAGGTGGACTGGGGCAATGATTGGATAAGTTATAATACAGGAGAGACAGAGGCATTTCTAGTATCACATTTGAATGAATGTTTACTCCATATTTGAGCAGATTTCAATCTTCAAAGTATTTGTATTTTAAAAAAACTAAAGTAAGAAAAGTAGTAAAAATACTGTGATAATGTTGTGAATGGTTCATTTGTGACTTAACAAAGATCCATCTACTGATTTATTAATAGATGATCGTCTTAAAAATAAATAACATGAGCCAGGTGGTGGTGGTGCACACCATTAATCCCAGTACTCAGGAGGCAGAGGCAGGCAGATCTCTGTGAGTTCGAGGCCAGTCAGGTCTTCAAAGCGAGTTCCAGGAAAGGCACAAAGGTACACAGAGAAACCCTATCTCAAAAACCCAAAATAAATAAATAAATAAACAATGTATCTAGTTTTCCTTTTGATACATAACTTGTATGCTTTAATTACTTTCTCTAGGATCATGGAATTTTCTTCTGTAATTAAATAAATGAAGTTATAAATTTTTCTTGTACCTAAGGTCATTCTATAATACAGAATTTGATATTTAATCTCTTTATCTGGTAGCAGTTTTGAACAGGTATTTTGTAATGTTTTTCTATATTTCCGATAGTTACTGTTTTGTCATTTTCCTCTTTTCCTAAATTTCATTGTTTCTCTTGCATTGTGTGATAAATGTAATTTTCACTGTTTTTATATTTAATTTATTGATTGTATTTCCAGAATTTCAGTTTTGTTCTTTCCCAGCATTATTGTTGTTGAATTTTTCACCGTATTTAAAAATTTGCCTTCTAGTTACTTACATTTTTCACTCATGAAGTGCCCCGCCCACAGGGCTATAATAGGCTCTTGACCACCCTAAGAAGGGAATGTAGGGACAGGAGATACAAAGGAGAATACACCAAGTCTAGATTCTGATCAACGTGCTACTTTATTTTCTTCCAGAAGGGTTTATACAGTTCCTGCAGGGTGGGGGGAGCAAGAAGCTGTCATCTGCATAAGGTGGGGCAAGCTAACAGGATGTTTGTATAGGATGTTTACAGGGTGAAAGGGTCAAGGGCTCTTACTCAATGTCCTGTTGCTAGGCAACCTGACTGTAAAATGATCTAGTTCCCTGTCTTATAAGGGTCTGTATTTTTCCACTAAGACTATTCTGGGTATAAACTTCTCTCTATTCAGGATCTATGTGAGGTGTAATGGTATGTATGTATGTGCAAAACCTAAGCACATCAACCTAAGGTCTTTTATAGTAGAGTCACAGAGGAAAAAAAGGATGTTAATCAATATAGTAATAAGTAGGAACAAACTAAGTGTATATGCAAAAAGCATGACTTACCTGTAAAGTTGTATTATGTCATTGTGTTTTCATTGACATTCACTCTCCAGGATGCAGTGCACAAGAGGAAAGCACTTCTACTTTGAGAAATATTTCAGTCATAGGCAATACTTACAATACATACAGCAGACTTCATTGCTTTAATCCTTACAGAGTTAAAATATTATTTGTGTTTTCTGAAATAAATAGCAAGTATTTTGCATTAACTGCCATCTGTTAGCTATTGCTAAGAATGAGAGGCTGGCCCATAATAACTGGTTGTTAAGATCCCGGTATTACTCCACTATTGTTCTGCTCCGGTATTAAACGGATATGCCTCTAAAGTTGTTCTGTTTTAATGATAATAAAGAATGAGATAAATAGTATTTTTGTGAAAACATTTATTCTCAAAAGTACATTGGGATCCAATTACAACAGTGTCATCTGTGTAGAGAAGTCAATAGGCATGTAAATTTCAGAAATAATTAGAGATATGTATTATTAATGAAGATGTTGAAAATAGATTAGTCTTGAAAATATCTTCGTTATGATGGCAGCTCTAAAGGAAGGGGCACGAACACTAGATCTACTTTAGTGACATAAAACCTGTCACTGAGATAAATGTTTAGGAAAGATAAGGAAATAAATAATATTTTCTTATCGGTTAATCAATGAGGTAGAATCATATGATTTACTGCTGAGGAATAGACCCTGAGAGAAAATGCATGATCCAAGATACAATTTTATAATACAGTCTTGTGTCACTAGATAATTGGTTTAAATGATATTACAATAAAATAAACAAACAATTTATAACACTTTTGCTTCAACATTTATTAAGTTGAGATATACTATATTGTTATCTAGAATTGGTGAGACATATAGACAGTAGTTCATATTTGTAATCTGATTTCTTGAAATGAGGCAATGTGTTTATCCACAAAATAAACACAAAATCTCTTTATGAGGCGAAAGACAGTTTTAAGGTGAAAGTAGAAGTCATACAACATAGCTGAGACAAATTGTGAATTTTGAAGATTAGACTATGGATTCAGTACAGAGACTTATCATCTGCATATAAATAATTCTTATAAGGCCAACTACATATTAAAAGAATGTATGTAGTGAATTCTAAATTTGAATTTCTTCTTCATATTAGCATCCATTGTGTCTAATAGAGATATTTGGAAAAACTTCCTTTTCTGAAATTGATCACATTTAGTTGGTCAAATTGTACTGCGATTATACTAATCAGAGAAAATATAAGTCTGTCTGTACTTAAAAAGTGATACCACAGTCTCTCTCTCTCTCTCTCTCTCTCTCTCTCTCTCTCTCTCTCTCTCTCACACACACACACACACACACACACACACACGTAATTATGTCAAGTGAGAGTGCAATTTGGAGCTCGTAAGTCTCCTCACTGTCTCTTTCACATCCTTATTCTTAAGGCTGTAGATAAGGGGGTTCAGCATGGGGATCATGACTGTATAAAGAGCAGTGACCACTTTGTCAAAGAGCCATGAGTTGTTTGAGTTTGGAACACAATATAGGAGGAGTATGCTCCCATGAAAGATTGTGATGGCAGTCAGGTGGGAAGTGCAGGTGGAGAAGGCTTTTCGTAGTCCTCCTTTGGAAGGCATCTTAATAATAGTGGCAACTATGAACACATATGAGGCTAAAGTGATCAGGACACTAGAAGACTCACTGAATATGGAGATGACTAAGCATGTCATCTGGCTAAAGGAGGAGTCAGAGCAGGATACAGAGATGACAGCAGTGTACTCACACCCAAAGTGATTAATGATGCCATATTCATAGTAAGATAGTTGTAAAAGAGTATAAATGAATATCACAGCACACAGTCCACCCAACATGTAAGTCCCAGCTACTAGTACAGTACAGAACTTATGAGACATTACAACGGTGTAGAGCAGGGGATTACAAACAGCCACAAACCTGTCATAGGCCATCACTGCCAACATGAACATCTCTGTAATCACAAATGTACAAATGAAGAAAAACTGGGTCATGCATCCTCTGAAAGAAATGGTTCTGTCTTCCATAACTAAGATCTGCAATAGTTTGGGTGTAAATACACTAGAATAACATATATCCAAAAATGAAAGATGGTTGAGGAAAAAGTACATGGGTGTATGAAGTTTGGGATTGATCCGTATAACCACAATTATGCCCAGGTTCCCCATCAAAGTCACTGAGTAAATGGTCAAGAACAGGAGGAAGAGAGGTATTTGGAGCTGTGGATATTCTGAGAAGCCTGCCAAGATGAATGTGGTCGCAGAACTCTGGTTCATCAGTTCATGTGACGTCATCTTTCAGGTTATAAAAGAAGAAGAAGAATGAGAATGAAATTGAACAGAACTTGAGAGAGTGGTGTAGCAGAAGCTCAGGTGAGGTTCATCATAAAACATGATGTAAGACATGATGTCAGACATGACTATACTAAATTCATTAAGTGTTCTGCTTCACTTCGGTTCCTTGCTTAGCGATTTGAGGCAATGTCCTTTGTTCTCTAATACTGTATTTTCTCATCTGGAGTTAAAATGTAGTACTTACTCATCAGTATCATTCTATGTGAACTACAGTTTATGTTTATAGTCATATGTAAATTATATATACATTTATTTGATGCTAGAATATTTCATGATGGAATAACATTATATGATATTAAAGACATAATAAAATTATTCAAGCACTAAAAAATTGCAGTGGCCAAAAGCTCAAGTTAGAGAAGGTCTGGGCAAACTAAATTAACACAGACCATGAGAGAGCAGCTCCCACTATCAGCTCAGGGTAATGAAAGGAATGCCTCAGAGTATCGAGGGATAGGAAACATTTTTATCTGAGGATAATTAGGAAAAAGTTTCAATCTATCTATGATTGGTGAAATAAGGAATCACACATGCTTTCTGATGTTAACTTTCTCTTTAACTTCATCTTAAGAATGGTCTCTGACTCTTTCTGTCTCCACACAGCTACATATCTTCACACTGCTACATACAGCTTTACATACAGCTGCCTGTCTTTTTTTACATACATTCAGTCATATATCTCTATACAGTTACATCTGTTTTCACATGTCTACACATCTTCCTTTTACATACATTTCTCTTCTACATCTCTTCTATACAACTTCATTTTCCTTGCTCCCACACAGTTACAAACTCCACACAGCACAGCTAAACATCTCGTTTAGCTCTCTCACCATACAGCACTTACACAGTTGCTGGCACAGCTCCTCTATAGCAGCAGCTCTTTCACACAGCTCTCCCTGTCACACACACTCACTCATATATACTTATTTATACATTATCTACTCACTCATTCTTTCACCCACTTACACTTCTCTCATGCTTCTTCATCTCTCACTCAGCACACACACGCTCACGCAAACACACACACACGCTCAGGCAAACACACACACACACACACACATATACACACATACACACACACATTTCACTCACATTCTGCAGCAGCTCTACACAGCCATCTCTCTCCACACTGTCACTGCCACTGCTCTTTTTCAGCCAAACTCTGGACAATTATAAGCTACATTTTCAGGGCCCTACCCATTTGCCAAACAAGATAAGTTGCATAGTTTCTTTCAGGCTAGTAATGTCACAGTGACCCATGCTGTAGCTCTAAGTTAGTGAGGGGTCCCAGACACTGAACAATTGGCTGAACCTTGAGCAGTCAGGGTGCTTGCAGAAAGGAATCTACTGTAAGGAGTATGTCTTGATGTAAACATCTTAGCTTTGATTTAGCAATAAACAACACCTTGTGTATATTCTGTAGGGGCATCTTTGTCTGTTTTGAACTAGTTCTGAGGTTTTTGCAAAATGTGTAAAAGACTGTCTTGAGACCGAGAATTCTGTTTCTTTCTGTGTCAGTAAAGAATATTCTGGTAATAGTTCTGTTCATCAGAATTAAACAGCTTACACAGAAATCCACAGCTAAATGTCTGCCCAGAGGTGTAAAACACACTACCAAAGGGCTGTGGAAAGCACCCCATAGCTGTCCTTATTAAGGAGGCATAAGAGTGGCACCTGAGAAAGTTACAGAGAGAAAACAACCAGTTTCCACAGCCAGTGACCTCACTGCTTTGCCAGGTGGGCCTCCCCAGCAGGGAGTGATATATCTGGTGGGTCAACTTGTCAAATACTAGTTGTCATATGCTATATACTCTCACAGCCCTTGGCACTAAATACACAAAATTTGTCTCCAAATGCCAAACATGACTTCTGGAATTAGTCTTCAAATGTTCACATTTCTTATGTTTTGCTCATTATTCACTCATTATGTTCTTAGCACATTACATTAAAAAAAGAACATAGCCAGCTATTTGTTAGGATTTGAAATGAAAATGAAACCCCAAAACTTTATCATTAAAAATATTAAGAATCTATTTTCAATAATATACATATATATATATATATATATATATATATATATAATTTAATTTGAAACATCTGAAAATACTTAGTCATATGGTCAAGTAAGGGCATGCTCCTAGAGAAAATGAATCATATTCGTGTGCAAATGAATTAAGTGCCTGTTCTAATTTTCTATTCTCTCAAAACATCAGATAATAATTATAATAGCATATGTTGAATATGCAGAGTACTGATGCATCTCTTGATCTTGTCTGTAACAACAAAGAATTTCTCATAATACCAGTAACTACTATTCCCAAGAATAGATCATTATCTGTATGATCATACTGTCCATGGCATGGTGTCTTACTGGAACACTGTGAATGTTACGCAATCAGTTACATGTGTTGACAAAAATTTTACCTATAAACTTAGATTACTTCTACTGCCCTACAACTATATAATTTGAGAAGCCTCCAATAATAATCTGCTACCATATAGATAGTATTGATAAAACCATCATATCTATTAATGTTCTACAATAGTCATTGAAGAAAAACCCTCCTGAATAATTATAACACCACTGGTACTTAAATGATCTAAGTAAATTTTCTGATCTCAAAATAAGACTTAGCAGATTTAAAATCAGAGGATTCTGAACAATTTCACATTTCCTGTATTTTCTCTTTATTAGCAAGTTCTCACTATTTTTTCTCAATAGTTCCACTCTCATGCCTAGACAACATTTTTTAGTATTGTGACTACAGTATTCCAAACACCATTTTTAATAATTAATTCTATATTTAAATGTATATCTTAGAATATTAAGTTTCTTATTGTTGATATTTATTATGATATTTCTTTTCTAAAGGTCTTATTTTTTATTTTGAATGTCCCTAAATAATTAAATTCTTGATTTGCTTTCATGTATGTTCACAAGTATTTCAAGCCATGACACAGGACCTTCTTCTGTTTAAGGAGCAGCTTTATTCTTGTTCTTGTGCCTTTGTCCTCTCTTTCACCTCCTCCTCCTTCTGCCCTTTTCCTTGTTTTTGCACTAAATTCCCCACACTAGATAACACTTGGCTCAGAATATACAAACACCATTTTTCAAATACAAATCCTTAGGTATTAGGAGCAAATTATAAGAAATTGACCAAATTCCTTGGAGGAACCTGTAAGGACCATTATAAAATGAACTCTGGAGTCTGTTAGTACTGGGAATTGGGAGTTAGTATATGAAATAAGTCAATTCAACTTGCTATTATGACAGAATTTTCCATGGTTTAATTGCAGGCTATGTACACTTTTAATACTTTGATAGTCACACAGAATTTTTAGAGTTGAAAAGTATTAGCTCATTATTGAATATTTTGACCAGCTTGATTCTCTTACTTCCTGTTCTTGCATGTTTCACATTTCAGGCTAATGGATTGGATCATTGACACATGTTCCCCTTAATCTTGGACTTCCTACGTGTCTGGAAATCTTAGCTATAATTTTAGTTTGAATGAATTACCCTAGTCACCAGTATCAGTTCAATTTTTCTATATCCTATTGCAGGTTGGAAGTTTGTTATAATTTTAAAAGATATTCTTCTACTTTAACTCCCAATATACAAGCTTTGCCTATACTACAATTAGTTTGAGAGTTAGTATAGGAGCAAGACATTAGAGTAGACACCTGTATCCCAGGAAATGCATTCATTTAAGGCAAACATGTGCCAATAGTGAGCATATCTCAATACAACAAAAGCATAATTACCTTCACTACTTAGTACAAGAAAATTCCATTGTGTATATATACTGCATTTTCATTATCTATTCATCTACTGAAGAGCAAGTAGACTTTTTCCATCTCTAAGAAAATTTTTAAATAGCTGGAGTATGGTTAGAGGATTATAAAAAATAACCAAAGACCCAAAGAAAAAGCACATATTACAAAGCTAATTATAAAATGTGAATACTCAGATGATCTTTACTTGTCCATGGTTTAAATGAATATTGCAATCATGGAATTTTCTAGAGCTGAGAAAATAAAAAGCATAACAAAAATAAGAAAAGTATAATCAAGACTTCTAAAATAATCATTGTTGAAATGATATTAAAATGGTAATTTCATATAGCAACTGAGATCGTCTTTGAAGTTGATTACAGCAGTAACAAAGAACCTAGGCAGATTACTACAAGGAATAAATCAGGTCAATGTATATATCATTTAAAAATGAAGCAAAAGAAGGGCTGTAAAGCTATATCTTCTAGATTCACTTTTGGATCTATATGTGTACTAATGCTTCCCTTGCCAATGTTAGATTACAAACAGTTTTCTTTGCTTTTACACCATTCTGGTGGTTAGTGATTATCCGGCTCATATGGCTGTTGGAAAGTACTCCACAGTCAATAACCAACAAATTAAAAGACTAACAAAATGTACCTTCTATTCATCTTCTATTCTTTCCCATTACTTGGTAATATCATTTTGATTAAGGGTCCTTGGTTCACTTTTTGTGGAATAATCTAACTTTAATTTAATCATAAAGACATTATTTTCCTCAGTTTTGACATAATTTCATAAAATGCACTAATTAATATTGGTTTACAAAGACTCCAGTGACTTATGGGATAAGCACATAAACAAATTAATTTGTTAATTCTTCTCAGTATTTTTTTAAACAAGGTCTCACTGTGTAGAGGGGGATGGCTTGGAACTCACTCTGCAGACCAAATTTTCCTTAAACTTGCAGAGATATATCTGCATCTGCTTCCCAAGTGCTTAGAGAAAAGTGTTGCACAAATAATGTAAAAAGCAGCCATGAATTTGAAAAGTAGCATGGAGGAGTTTAAGAGAGTGTTTGGAGGGAGGAAAGAAAAAAAAATAAAATGAAATAAATGTAAAAATTGAATAATTTTTTAAAAGCTACCAAATTGGCTCTTAAAGGTAATTTAATTTCATATCATCTGTGAATAAAGTATTGTTCAGTGGTTCATATGTTACTTTCTTGACAAGATTTATAGACAACTCTTCTAAGAAAACTGCTTTGTCTGTATCAATTCCAGTATTTTTACTCCTGTTCCATTTTCTTTGCAACTAGTATATTGCATTTTATATAACACACCTCACATTTTGGGCTATTTTAAATAGACATGTTTTCTGAGCTTTATTTTGTACATCTGAATCCATTAAAGTCATGAGGATAAACTTACAGGTAACTATTGGTTTAAAACTTCTGGAGAGTGCTGGGTGGTGATGGTGGGTCCTTTAATCCCAACACTTAGGAAGTAGAGACAGGCAGTTCTCTGTGAGTACAAGGCCAGCCTGGTCTACAGAGTGAGTTCCAGGACAGGCAGGACTACACAAAGAAACCCTGCCCTCAAAAATCAACCAAACAAACCAAACAAAAGAAGAAGAACTATAACTACTACTACAAGAAACATCTAAAGAGTTAGTAACTTAGCAGTAAGGATACAGTTTTCAATTCAGTACAGTGGTAATAGGAACAATAAAAAATTTAGGTTTAGCATTCTAATATGTACCATTGAATAAAATGGGAGTGTACTACTCTTTCTCAGCTCACTTAAGTTTAATCTTCACACTGAGATATGTGGATTCCATGTACATCCCATAAGATTGAAAAGATATACAACCTTGAAGTAACTTACCAAAATAGAGTCTTTCCCAGTATCCATTTTGATAATGCCATCGGTATAATTAATAAACCACATGTACAGTCATCTTTAAAATGAAAATGATTTTATAATTCTCCCTTATTAGTAGTAATTAATCAGTAAAACAGAATTCAATAGACCACATAAGTACTAATATTTTAGCAACTGGAAACAACTTGTAAAGAACAAAGGATTCAGGAAGAAGATAGAAACCTGACAATTTATTTCATGATGTTGTTGGTTGTTTGATCTGTAACAGCTTGACACTAGGGACACAGGCCCTGAGGAATCCTGGTAGCTTGTTGTCATGAAACATGTAGAAGTAATTAGAGGGGATGTCCCCTCTGTTACTGAAAATATAATTTTCTCTTAGTAATCACTCTTAAGTGATTATTTACTCAACTAGAGTTTCATTGGTTTGGAAAGCATTGAGCATCAAGATATTCTATAGCTCCATATTGGTGAAATTATTTATGCTTATCAGAACAAAAAATGAGGCACAATTGTTATATTTTAGATACACATGTTATTGGTGCATGTAGACGCACTGGTTAGAAGTCAAGAAATAAGCCACTGGTCAGGGAAACATGCTAACACTAGAGCTTCACTTCTCTCTCCATTGCTCCAAATCCAACCCACTAGTCTCACCATTAACTCTCCAGCAGAACACCAGTACCAGCCTCCCCCAACCTCATCTCTGCTAGATTCTACATGCATTCCCCTCCTAACCTCATTCTTCCACTAGTAGCTTTGCCACACCCCCACACTCCATCTGGTACTCCCTGTTAATACACAAGCCACTCCAGGTTAACTATAGATCTTCACCACTTCTTCTGCTCCTCCAAACTAATCCCCCAGTCTCATCCCCAGCTCTGCAGCAGAGCAGCTGCTGTAACTTCCCTTCCTGTCTTGCAGCTCTCTCCAATGGATCACACAGATCATTCACTCCAAACTTCCTTTTTTTCCCCCACACATTGCTTTGTCTCAGCGTCAATTACAGCAGGCATTCCTTGGGAACCCAGAGGCCATTCTGACCAGGGAAGCCAATAGACCAACTGATGGTCTTAGCCTCTTCCTCCCTTGCTCCATGTCCAATCCTCTAGTCTCATCCCCAGCTCAGTGCCAGACCATCTGCTGTGGCCTCTCCTCAATCACTGTGCCCATTCCCAGGGGAATAACTAAGAAGATTCTAGTAGGACACCTTGAATTCTTCTCTCTTGTGAATTCCTTCCACCATCACCTACCCATCCTCATTTCTAAGTCTCCGGTCCCAATACCCAGAAAAACATTTTATCTTGGAACCCTTAGTGCCCACATTCATCAGGACCAGATACCAGCACCTAGAATCTGAATCTTCCCAATCCCAGATGCCAAGATACCAGCACAAAAACACTATCAATAGTGGCCAGGACAATATGCACCCACTAGACATAGGTCTCCACTAGACATAGGTCTCCAAAGCAACTATTTCATAGCAGTCCATGAATATTTCAATATAGTTGAAGCACAAATAAAAGACCTTAAAACAGGCTTTATGTATATAATAGAGGTCCATAAGGAAGAAACAAACCCCTTAAAGACATCAATGAAAACATGAATGAGCAGTAGAAGAAAATGAATAAAACAATTCAAGACTGAAGTGTGAAAATAGAATCAATAAAAAAAAAAAACTGAGGGAAATCAGAAAATGAAAGAGTTAGGAACACAAACAGGACACACAGATGCTAGCTACACCAACCAAGCACAAGAGAAGGAACAGATCTCAGGCATTGATGACATGATAGAAGAAATGGTTACCTCAGTAAAAGAAATTGTTAAATCTAAAAATCTTCTCGTGCGAAACACTCAGGAAAATGAGGATAGTATGAACAGCCTGACTATAATAACAATAGGAGAAGAAATAATAGGAATGAAAGGAAATGAAACACAGGTAAAAGGCATAGAAAATATTTTCTGCAAAATCATAAAATTTCCCTTACCTGAAGGAAATTCCTATCAAAACACAAGAAGTCTATAGAACATTGAGTAGACTGGACCAGAAAAGAAAGTCCACTTGGCACATAATAATCAAACACTAAACATACAGAAGAAATAAAGAATCCTGAAAGACACAAGGGAAGAAAACCAAATAACATATAAAGCAGACCCATTACAATTATATCTGACTTCTCAATGGAAAGGAGACTCTAAAAGCCAAAAGGCCTGAACAGATGTCCTACATACTCATAAGAGACTATAAATGCAAGGCAAGACTACTATACTGAGCAAATACTAATATACTATACCAATGGACCTAAGAAACAAGCTGGAGAAGCCAATTTAATATTTATAGACTTCAAACCAAAACTAATCAGAAGAGATAGCAAAGGATGCTACATACTCATCAAAGGAAAAATCCACCAAGAAGACATTGCAATTCATCACATCTTTGCACCAAACACAAGGACACCCAAGTATGTAAAAGAAACAGTTCTATAGTTTAATTTTCATATAGAACTCCCATGGACTGATAGTCGGAGACTTCAGTACCTTACCCTCACCAATAAACAGGTCACCAAGGCAAAACTAAACTGATACATGATGAAGGTAACAAATAGAGTAAACAAATACAACCAAACAAGTATTTACAGAAATTTCACCCAAACACAAAAGAATATGCCCTATTCTCAACACTTCATTGAACTTTCTCCAAAATTGGTCACATATTCAAACAAAAAGCAAATCTTGACAGATAACAAGGAAAGCAAAGTAACATTCTGGACCCTGTTTGATCACCAGGGATTAATGCTAGATATCAACTGATACAGAAACAACAACAGCTTACAAATTGATGGAAATGGAACAACTTACTACTGAATGAAAATCAATTATGATAAAAATTAAAGATTTTCTGGAATTTAATGAAAATGAATACACAACATACCCAAACCTGTGAGACACAATAAAAGCAGTACTAAACAGCAAGTTCATGGCATACATTAAAAAAAAAATGGATAAATCTTATACAAAAAACGTAGCAGCACAGCTGAAAACTCTGGAACAAAAAAGAAGAAATCAAATACCCAAAAACATAGATGGTGAGAAATAATCAAACTCTGGGCTGAAATCAAGAAAACAGAAACAAATCAATGAAATAAAGATATGGTTCTTTGAGAAAAATCAATAAAATTGACAAAGCCTTATCCAAATTAACTAAAAGGCAGAAAGAGAATATTCAAATTAAAAAAAAAAAAAAAACAACTTGGAAATAAAAAGAACATAAGCCGGGTGGTGGTGGCACATGCCTGTCTTGAAAAACCAAAAAAGGGGGTGGGGGACATAACAATAAACACCAAGAAAATCCAGTGAATCATATGGACATGCTTGAAAAACCTTTATTCCAGGAAAATTGGAAAATCTAAAAGGAATGGATAATTTTCTCAATACACTTACCTAAGGTTAAATCAAAACAGATTTACTACTCTAGTGAAATAGAAACATTGATTAACTGTCTCGCAATCAAAAAAGCCCAGGGCCAGATGTTTTACCAAAGCCATTTAAAGAAAAGTTAATGTTAATACTCTTCAATTACTATGCAAAATAGAAACAGGTGGGACACTGTGCAATTAATTTTAAAAGGCCACAGTTATCCTGATACTCAAACCACACAAACCACCGCCAAATAAGAAAGAAAATTACAGACCAATTTCCTTTATGAACATAGATGCAAAAATACTCAATAAAATACTTGCAAAAATAATTCAGAAACACATCAAAATGGTCACAGATTATGATCAAGTAGGCTCAATCCCAGAGATGCAGGGATGATTCAACATATAACTGAATAAATGTAATCTGTCTTATAAAAAAAAACTGAATAAAAAAAACCCACATAATTATCTCATTAGATGCAGGAAAGCCTTTAACAAAATACAATATTCCTTCATAATAAAAGTTCTGAAGCCGGGTGGTGGTGGCTCACGCCTTTAATCCCAGCACTTGGGAGGCAGAGCCAGGTGGATCTCTGTGAGTTTGAGGCCAGCCTGGGCTACCAAGTGAGTTCCAGGAGAGGCGCAAAGCTACACAGAGAAACCCTGTCTTGAAAAACCAAAAAAAAAAAAAAAAAAAAAAAAAAAAAAAGTTCTGGAAAGATTAGAGTTTAAAAGGGACAAATATCAACATAATAAAGGCAGTTTATGCAAACTTATAACCAATATTAACTTAAGAGAAAGAATCTCAAAGCAATCCCACTAAAATCAGGAAAAAAGACAGTTGTCTATTATCCTCATACCTATTAATATATTTGAATTTTTAGTTAGAACAGTAAGAGAAATGAAGGCGATCAAAGGGAAACAAGTTAGAAAAGAAGTCAAATAGTCTTTATTAATGAATAATATGATAGTACACACAGGTGACCAAATAATTATACCAAAAGTTCCTATGGCTGAAAAATACTTTCAGCAAAGCAGCTGGATACAAAATTAACACATAAGAATTCCTATATACAAATTCCAAATGGTCTGAGAAAAAAATTAGGAAAGAAAACATTTTGCCTTTCACAGTAGCTATAAATAGTATGAAATATCTTGGTATACCTCTAACCAAGCAAGTGAAAAACTCTTATGACAAAAACTTCAAATTATTAGAAAAAGAAATTGAAGAAGATATCAAAAGATGGAAATATCTCCCATGCTCATGGATTGATAGGATTAACGTAGTGGAAATGGCCACCCTACCAAAGGCAATCTCAAGATTCAATGCCATCCTCATCTTTAAAAAATGGTGCTGGTCAAACTGGATGACTTCATGTAGAAGATTCCAAATAGATCCATACTTATCACCCTGCACAAAACTTAAATCCAAATGAATCAAAGACCTCAACATAAAATTAAATGCACTGAATCTAATAAAAGAGAAAATGGGAAAAGCATTGAACTCAATGGCACAGGAAAGACTTTATGAACAGAACACCATCAGCACAAGAACTGATATCCACAATTAATAAATGGGACCATATAATACTAAAAAGCTTTGACAGGGAAAGGGACAGCACCTTTCAGACAAAGTGGCAGACTGCAGGATGGGGAAGATTTTCACTAACTACATACCCAATAAATCGATAGTATGCAAAATATATTAACAAGATATAAAAAACAATTAAAATTGAGGCACTGATCTAAACAGGAAATTCTCAATAAAGGAAATGTAAATGGCTGAGAAACACAAAAACTTTTTTCAACATCTCTAGCCATGAGGGGATTGCAAAACAAAGCTACTTTGAAATTACATCTCTCAGCAGTCAAAATGGCTAAGATCAATGACAAAAGTGACAGCTCATGCTGGTGAGGATGTGGAATAAGAGGAACACTCACTCATACTTTGCTGAGTGGAAGTGTGCACTTGAACAGCCACTGTGGAAACCAGTATACTGGTTTCTCAGAAAGCTGGGAATTGATTACCTTCAACTCTACCTATATCACTCTTAGGCACATACCCAAAGAGCACTTCTTACCACAAGGACACTTGTTCAGCCATGTTCATTGCTCTATAATATATCCACAAATTAGAAACAGCCTAGATGTCGCTCATCAGAAGAATAGATATAGAAAATGTAGTACATTTGCATAATTGGGTATTAGTTGTTAAAAAATGACATCGTGAACTTTGTAGGCAAATATATAGAACTATAAAAAAATCATCCTGCATTAAGTGACCCAGACTCAGAAATACAATATTGTATATATTCACATGTATGTATATAAGAGTCATTAAGTGAATGATAACCAAGCTACAATCTGTAGACCCAGGGAGGTTAGTACAGAGAACAGAGTATGAGAACATGTGTATCTCCATGAGCTGGGGGGATAGAATAGATTTAATGGGTAGACTGTGGATGGGTGGGAAAGGGAGTGGGAGAATCAAGTAGGGAGGGAAATAGGAGAGAAGGTTGAGGGAGGCAATGCATGGAGAGATAGAATTGAGGAGCATTTGAGGGTTGCTGTGGAAACCTAGTGTGTTGAAAACTACCTAAAATATATAAAGGCAATTCTAATGAAATCTCAAATAATCTGGAAACAGTGTCCCAACTGGCCATCTCTTGGTACCAAACAAGGCTTCCAATACCAGTACTGGGTTGCACCCAATTTTGTTGTTAGCCAAAGGTGTCCCATGGAAATGTCCAAACAACACAGGCTATTGCCAAGACAATAGGCTACTCTCCACAAAGTTACAAAAAGGACAAATTTCTTACAAGACCCACACAAATTAACGAATATTGAGAGCTCAAGATGGTACCTATATAGAACATTTACCCCTTCATTTTAGTGTCTTTGGTTCAGGAAGATTCTCTACAGGCTACCACAAACATCAACCTAGCCAAAACTCCTTTGATCTATAGTAATGTCCTGCCTGGAAAATATGGCCCAATACTTGTGGGACTAACCAACCAGTGTTTGATTAGACTAAAGGCCTACTCTGCAAGATGCAACCCCTACCCAACACTGCTTAGGTTGCCAAAAACCAGAGCCTAGAGACCTAGGGTAAAACCAAATACTATGAGTCATAAAAAAGAAAAGTAGTGATAAAATGACTCCTAATGATATTTTGCTAAATTCATAGATCAGGGCCTTATTCAGCCATCATCAGAGAAACTCCATCAAATCCCTCCCCTCAGATTTCAAGGAATCCTATGGAAAAGGAGGCAGACAGAGAATAAGAGCCAGAGGGAATGGAGAGTACCAAGAGAACATGTAGCTGAAGTTTTCCTGTGTCCTGTCTGGCCTGCAGTCAGGACAAATATCTCTCTCCTGCCTCTCCCACAGCTACTCAGACCCAAATAAACACACACAGGCTAATATTATTTTTAAGCTATGACGATGGCAGGCTTCTTGCTATCTAGTTCTTATATCTTAAATTAATCCATCTCTATAAATATATACTTTTGCCACATGGCTTGTAGATTACCAGTACTTTTACATCTTGGTTCTCATGATGGCAGCTGGCAGTGTCTCCTCTCCTCTCTTCCTGTCTATTTCTTTGAACTTCCTAAATGCCCCTAAGCTGCCTTGCCATAGGCCAAACAGCTTTATTTATCAACTAATCAGAGCAACACATATTCACAATGTACAGAAAGGCATTCCCCCATCAAGAACAAGTCCTTCTAAGTCAACTGAATAAAGATCATATGAACTTTCAGAGATTGAAGCAGTAAGCACAGGGCCTGTATGTATCCTCATCAGGTCCTTTGCATCAATAGTGTAACCTTCAGTATAATATTTTTATGAGGAATCAGTTATATAAATGAATGAGTCTTTAATTCTTGTGCTTTTGGAGGGAGCTCTTTTCTTTCTGTTCACTTGCCTTGTCCAACTTTGTACCCTTACCAATAGTGGAGGAATGTTTCCCTTGTTCCACATCCTTGCTACCATGAGCTGTCACATGTGTTTTTTTGATCATAGCCATTCTGACAGGTATAAGATGGAATCTCAAAGTACTTTTTGATTTGCACTTCTCTGATGGCTAAGGATGTTGAGTATTTCTTTAAATGGTTTTCTGCCATTTTAGATTTCTGTGTTAAGAATTCTCAGTTTAAGATGGGCAGTGGCAGTGCATGCCTGTAATCCCAGCACTTGGGAGGCAGAGCCAGGAGTATATCTGTGAGTTCAAGGCCAGCCTAGTCTACAGAGCGAGATCCAGGACAGGCACCAAAACTGCACAGAGAAGCCCTGTCTCAAAAAACAAACAAACAAATAAACAAATTAAAAAAAAAGAATTCTCAGTTTAGATTAATTTTTAAATTGGATTATTTTGTTTTTTTGGTGATCAGTTTCGTGAATTCTCTATATATTTTTAATATTATCCCTCTGTCAGATGTAGAGTTAGTGAAAAATCAGTACTCATTCTTTGGGCCATTGTTTTGAGTGTCCATTATCTTATAGAAGCTTTCAGTTTCATGAGTTCCCATTTTTTGATTATGGACCTTAGTGCCTGCTCCACTGATTTTTCCGTAGTAGAAGTTGTCTCCTATGCCAATGACTTTAAAGTTATTCCTCACTTTTTCTTCCTTCAGTTCAGTATATTAGGTTTTATGTTGAGGTGTTTGATTCACTTGGACTTGAATTTTGTGCAGCGTGATAGAAATGGATCTATTTTCATTCCTCTATATACCAATATTCAGTCAGACAAGCACTATCTGTTGAAGATACTTTTTATTTTTCATTATATATTTCTGGGTTCTTTATTGAAAATTAGGTGTCCATAAGTGTGTGAAATTGATATCTGCATCTTCAATTTGATTCCATTGATCAACATGTCTGTTTTCATGTCAATACTATACATTTTTTATTATTACAGCTCTGTAGTGCTGCTTGAATTCAGGGATGATGATACCCCTAGACATTCTTTTATTGTACAGGACTGTTTTTCACTATTCTGGCCTTTTAGTTTTTCACTCAAAGTTAAATATTAGTCTTTAAAGGTCTGTAAAAAATTGTGTTGAAATTTTGATAGGGTTTCTTTGAATATGTAGATTGCTTTTGGTAAGATGGCCACTTTTACTATGTTAATCTTACTTATCCATTAGAATGGGTGGGCTTACCATCTTCTGATATCATCCTCAATTTCCTTCTTCAAAGACGAAGTTTTTGCCATATAGGTCTTTCACTTGCTTGGTTAAAGTTATCCCCAAAGTATTTTTTTTATTTCTTGCTGTTGTAAAGGGTGTTATTTTCTTAAGTTCTTTCTCAGCCAATTTGTTGTTTATATGTAGGAGAGATACTGATTTTTTTTTTTTAATTTTTAGTTAATCTTGTATACAGCTGCTTTGCTGAAGGTGTTCACCAGCTCCGGGAGTTACCTGGTAGAATTTTTGGGGTTGTTTATGTATGCTATCATATTATCTATAAATAGAGATACTTTACTCTTCTCATTTGCATCCTCTTGAACCTCTTTACTTGTTTTATTGCTCTAGCTAGAATGCTAAGTCCTGTATTCAATAGAGATGGTCAGAGTGGACAGCCTTGTCTTTCTCCTATTTAAGGTAAATTGTATATTGATACAAATACAGAACTATATGCATTGTAATGTACATATGTTTCTACTCCTGTTTAAAATATTTTTTTTCCAGAGCTGAGGACCGAACCCAGGGCCTTGCACTTTCTAGGCAAGTGCTCTACCAGTAAGCTAAATTCCCAACCACTGTTTGAAATATTTTGCATATTGATACAAATGTAAAATTGTGTTTGTCATACTGTATGTATATTCTACATCTGTTTAGGATATTTTGTATATTGATACATATTTAGGATTATTGTCACATTGAATATTGTACTATATATACATTCCTACCTCTGTTTAAACTATTTTGTGTATTGTCACAATCTTGAGGTCATTGTCCTTATATAGTACATCTGCTTATAGTTTCTTGTTATGTGAAGCTTTAGTCCTCAAGTTATTTAAGCAAAGAAGACTTACTGAGTTATAGCCACTCATGCTTGTCATTTCTGTAGTTATGTTAGTTAGATTCTTCAGACTTACAGAAACATATGTCAAATGGATAGGTAGTCTTCAAACACTTCATAGACCTAGAGTATATGGCATTTACATGTTTTGATAATTTAGAATTCCATTGATGTGAGAAACGATTGCTCCTGGCAGCACCAATCTGATCCCAAGAGAATGTTGGGCTTCTGAGACATTTCCATTTGGAAGTTTGTCTTCTTCTTGGTACAAAAACTGGCCTATAGGCAAAGAACTACCTTTGCCTTAACTGTTGACAATACTAATACTGTCCCTTTGGTATGAGCAGGACACAAGCAAAAGTGACTATTGAACTTTGCCAAGACAGAGTAGGATAGTCTTTCAAAATCCTGCTTCTAAAAATGGTCTGACAGATACTCTAGGTCTGTAGCCAATTTGAATGCACATATGATACTGAGAAATTCTAGGTGACTGTCCAGGTTGCCAGCTGTCTCTGTCAAGATTCCCAAAAGTTGCTTGCATCTTTCTCCCATTTCTCAAGTATTATTATATTCCTTCTCAGATCTTTGATGGGATTGGAGACTAACAGTTATAATTACAATCTTCTTGTATCTTAGCTAGAACATATTAAGTAATGGATTCAGGTTCTTCCAGGTAGGACATCTTTTGGAAGGATCACTGTAACATGCCATTTACCTATGTTCCAGACTCTTCTGGATTTTAATATGTGTTTCTTCTTTGGTGTTGTTCTTGTTGGTGTAGTTTCATCTTGTATAGATCATTATCCCTTATTCCTTATACACTATTTGATACTCATCCCTATTGTAAGTGGTTTTGTATTAGGCTAGAATTTTCTTATTTAGACAAAAGGTGAGATGTAGTGGGTAGCTGTCCCTGCTTTGACCTTGAAACATTGCTGCTAGAGTAACAGCAGATAACTTCCACACCTGCCTATGACCTGCCCCTGGGGTGTGGCTGAGAGGAAGCCCCTGAAGACTTGAGATGCATTCATGCTTGCCCCTTCTGGATGCCTCATGGTCCTAGAAGCTGAATGGGAGAGAAAGCCAGAGTTTTCTGCTGGATGGTACCTTATCTCTCCCGGTCCTGTAACCAACCCCTATTGGCTGTAAGTTAGCCCAGATATAAACCTCTCTTGATTACCAGATAAATTATGTGGAATTGCCTTGTTAATTACAGTTGTAAATGGCCTTCTTCATCTCTTTTGATTAATCTTGGTTGGAAGTCTATTAGGTTAGATACTAGAATAAGACCCTAGAATATCTACACCAGCTTGCTTCTTAGGGCCACATAGCTGAAGTTTTCCTGGTGTCTCACCTGGTCCACAGCCACTCAGATCCAAGGAAACATACAGAGGCTTATATTAATTAAAACTGCTCAGCCATTAGCTCAGGCCTACCACTGACTAGCTCTTACACTTAAACTCAGCCCATTTCTGTTCATCTACATGTTGCCTCCTGTTCTGTGGCTTTACCTGTGTGCCATTACATGCTGCTCCCTGGATGGCAGGCTGGCATCTCCCGACTCAGCCTTCCTCTTCCCAGAATTCTCCTTATCTGCTTATCCAGCCTATACTTCCTGCCTGGCTACTGGCCAATCAGCATTTTATTAGACTAGTGTACAAAAGCATTATCTCACAGTATTCCCCCTTTTCTTTTTAATTAAAAAGGAAAGTTTTAACTTTAACATAGTAACATTACATATAAAAAAACAAATATCAAGCAAGAATTCCAGTTACAATATGTAGCCTATTTGTATTTGGCAAAATTAAAGAAAATATTCTTTCTATCCTCTATTTGTGAGTCTAAAGTTTCATATCTAATTTATCTTTTAACATAACCAAGGAAAAATTATAATGATAATTATCTATTCTTCAACTACATCAAAGATCTCAGAAGGATATAATATTATCTAAGTAAACAGGAAATACATTGCAAGCAACTTCCAAAAATCTAGAATGACAGAGACAGCTGGCTGCCTAGACAGTCATCCAAAGTTCTTCTGTAATAGTAAAGCATCCATTCTTCAGCCAACAGGCCTAGAGTCTCTCGGTTGCTTCTCTCTGTGTTCTGTAGAATATCTTCTTGTATAATATTAGCAGGACCAGCCTTAATATTATACATCCCAGGGGCTCGGGAGAGAGAACTACTAATAGCGAGGACTATTTTCAGGAAATAGAATCTCAGCACACTGAGCTTTATCATCCACTTGCTTTAATTCCTCTGGCATAACATCCTTTATACACAGCTTCAGTTCTGTTCTCATGTCTAGCTCCTTTCTTGCCTGATTTCTCTCTATACTTATCTATTGCTCCCTCTAAGTTATATCTTAATTCTCTCATCTTAATTCATATCTTAATTCATATCTTAATTCTCATCTAGGTCCTTTTCAGCTTGTTCTTACCCAGCTAGTACTTCCCCATCTGGCTCTTCCTCATCTTCCATCTAGTTCCTCTGGGACTCTCTTCTAGCCCTTCAGTCTAGGTCTTCCCCATCTCAGTTTGTTCCTCTCAAGTTCTTACCCGTCTAGTTCTTCCACTCTCTTTTCTCTTCTCCGTCTCGTGCCCTGGAAGTCCCAGTATATAAAGGGAGGATCAGAGCTAAATTGTGTAAAGCTATTATTTAACGTCCCCCGTGCCCCTCTCCTAGGCGGTGTCTCCTTGTGGAATTTACCTTAGGTCAGGAGACTTGCCTGTGGGGCTGCTATCATTGTTAGTCCTTGGAAGTTGGGCGCCCCATGGGTGGTGTCTCCTTGTAGAATTTAAGTCAGGAGACTTGCAGGTGGGCTGTTATCGTTGTTATCCTTGGAAGTTGGGCACCCACCTGGGTGGTGTTTTCTATAGTCCTTGAAAGTGGCTGAGGGAGATATCTGATTCCAGAGAAAGCCTTTCCTGAGGCAGTTCTCCAAATACCTGGAATGTGTATGTCCAGAGAGTGATCAGCCCACACTGTCAACCCTTCTTTGGGGAAAGTCAATTGGGAAAACTATGAAGGCACACTTGATTTTCATAACAGAAGACAGCTGATATATAACAAGCCAAGTAACACCAAAAACTCCTTGGGATTTGGCTTCCTCTGGAGGAATTCCCTGATTCCTCCAGGTAGTGACTTTGCCATAACCAGCTGAGTTCTTATGATAAATCCTGCGGCCCACAACAATATCTGGCAGTTTCTTCTGCAAAGCAGGAACCTTAAGGACCATCTCATCTCGCAAAGTTCAGTGGTCACCTCCTAAGGATCCTACATGTCCAGTAGATACAACATTTTGTCAAGCTGTCCAGGTAAGAAAAGTTTCTTGCCCAAATGGCTATTTATGCCAAGAAGATAAACTCCATAAGGAGTGTCTTAGATGCCCATCTTCCTCTTTGCAGTAAATCAGTGCTGCCAGGAGCAGACGTTTTTCACTGTTCAGAAATTCTAAATTTTTTAAAACATTTTAAATGCAATATTCTGTAGGTCTTTGAAGTGTTAGAAGAATAAATAACTACCTGATTAAATTATATCTATGTATACCTAGAAAAGTTAACATCACTATAAGTTTGACTATCATAGAAGACTAATTATTAATCTGTATTTCTTAATTATCCATTACAATTTAAATGAACTGCATAAACATAATACCTTAAACAAGAGTAGAAATATAAATGCAGTATAACAAAATTAACTTTAAATTTGTATCAATAAACTAAAATCTATATCAATGTAAAACATTTTAAATAAGTTGCTCTTTAAAAGTAGCTGCAACAGTCCATCCTTTTATCCTATCATATCTATACCCTATATTTCCATATCATATCTCCCTTTTTTCTTTTAGAAAGAGATTGACTATGACCAATAATAATTTGCAACCAACAATCTAAACAAAGACAAACATCCATAATCTATTTTTTAAAATTAAAACTGCTCAGCCATTAGCTCAGGCCTACCACTGACTAGCTCTTACACTTAAACTCAGCCCATTTCTGTTAATCTATATGTCACCACATGGTCTGTGGCTTTACCTGTGTGCCATTACATGTTGCTCCCTGGATGACAGGTTGGTGTCTCCAAACTCAGCCTTTCTTGTTGCTAGAGTTTTCCAGCCTTGCCCACAGTCAGGACAAATCTTTGTCACCCGCCAGTCCCACAGCTGCTCAGACCCAACCAAGTAAACACAGAGACTTATATTGCATACAAACTGTATGGCCATGGCAGGCTTCTTGCTAACTGTTCTTATAGCTTAAATTAATCCATTTCCATAAATCTATACCTTGCCACGTGGCTGGTGGCTTACCGGCATCCTCACATGCTGCTGGTCATGGCGGCGGCTGTAGTGTCTCTCTGTGTCAGCCTTCCACTTCCCAGAATTCTCCTCTCTCCTTGTCCCACCTACTTCCTGCCTGGCCACTGGCCAACCAGTGTTTTATTTATTGACCAATCAGAGCAATTTGACATACAGACCGTCCCACAGCACTTTCTCTTCAAAGAATTCTCCTTGTCTGCTTATTCCTCCTATACTAACTACCTGGCTACTGGCCAATCAGTGTTTTATTAAACCAGTATACAAAAGCATTATCCCACAGAAGGGCCATTTGCTTGAAAAAAATCTTTTTCTTAACACTTTACTCTGTGGTAACATCTATCTTTGAAACTGAGGTGTGTTTCCTGTATGGAGCAGAAGGATGGATCCTGTTTTTGTATTGATTCTGTTTGCCTGTATCTTTTTATTGGTGAATTAGTCCATTG
The DNA here is from genome assembly GCF_004664715.2 of Peromyscus leucopus. Taxonomy (NCBI): domain Eukaryota; kingdom Metazoa; phylum Chordata; class Mammalia; order Rodentia; family Cricetidae; genus Peromyscus; species Peromyscus leucopus. The sequence continues at coordinate 63,665,647 of NC_051066.1, forward strand.
ATATTGAGAGATATTAATGACCAGCAATTGTTATTTCCTGTTATTTTGTTATTGTTGGTGGTGGTGGTGGTAGTAGTGTGTGTGTGTGTATGTGTGTGTGTGTGTGTGTGTGTGTGTGTGTGTGTGTTTCCCTTTGAACTTTGCTAGTGTGGGATTACTTAGTGCCTGTGTTTTTGTGGTTGTAGTTAACCTCCTCAGGCAGGAGTTGGTAGCACACCTTGATGCAAACATCTACTGCAAACAACAAGGGTTTACTGATTGCCTTGTACTGTTCAAATGCCATCATTGCCAGAAGATTGCAACCCACATCTATAAAGATGCAGAAGATGAAGAACTACCAAACAAAGTCAGGAAATGTTATTGAATTGCGGCTCATGGCAAGCATGTCCACCAACATCTTAGGACAAACTGCAGTGGAATAGCAGACATCAGAGAATGAGAGGTGGCTAAGGAAGAAATGCATTGGCATGTGAAGCTGGTGATCAACTATGATCAAAATGGTCATTCCAAGATTTTCAATAGGAATAATGTGATAAATAAGTAATAATGTAGTAAATAAAAACTGTTATGCCCAGATCGCGTCCCCAAAGAAGCCACTGGAGACCTCAGGTACAGAATGCAAAAGCAAGGTTTATTCAAATGAAGTTTACAAGCCTCGGCAGGGGGGCTAGTTCCAAACCTCTCACACACAGCAGGGAGGTTGGAAGGAGCGCACCCCTTTCTTTGTGAGGCTAGTTTGTAAAAGCACAGATCACATAATTCATCTCCCACCGCCCACATCCCTCTTTTAGGTTCATATCAGTAGTTTTTCATGTTATCTTTATTTCTCGTTTGTTCAGCAACCGTGTTTAGGAGTTTTATGAGCTGTGTCCGGGGTTTGGGGAATTTGGGATGTTTTATGACCACTTAGTCTCTGCCAGATGGTCGTATATCCTAACTCTGTGTTTTCTTAAGTTTCTGTTGTTGATAAAGCCACCTGAAAAAAGGCGTCTAAGTTCTTATCTACACTGAAGAATCCTGGTTTTAGCTTCTCTTTGTCTGTAGGGGATGAAGTGGGGGGGGGGGTTTACTGAGGCTTCACAAACACTCTGATTACAGTTATGGGCAATTTCCAAGAGAAGGAACTCAGTGACAGATCGGTTCCCAACTCCATTCTTCTTTATTAGCAATATTTATTTCTACAGTTATTTATCTTCAATAACAGCTAAGGTTATTGTTAACAGAATATTTTACTTTATAAAACATTCCACACAACAAGAAATATAGAAAGTATAGATGTGGAATATCAACATTTTATAGCTATTAATGAATTATTAATAGCTGTCAACATGTCCACTAGTATATTAAAGTACCTAACAGACCACCTGCAGGCAATATGAGAAAATGCATAAATTGCATTGTGCATAAACATGTGCACACATGTGTGAAGAAGATGGAGAAGGAAAAGAGAGGCTACAGTGAGCTTGGTAGTGCTTATAAGGTAACTCTAGAATATAATTTTAGAAAAAAATATATAGTAAGAGTTGCTTGTTGGTGGAAATTTGAGGGCAACAAGGAAGACTCTGCCATCTACATGACTGGTAACTATATAACAGTTTTTTCCTCTAGGGAATCATTAAATTTTTAATAGTTGAATGTTATTTTCAATAAACAATAATAAAAAAGTTAAGCAGAGAGTAAAAATAATTATTCTATTTATACTGACTAATTATTTACTGCTAAACAAACATTATGCAGTTCAACACTACACCTCTGGGAACATCTGACATATCTATGAGCTGTGACAGTTAAGATGGACCTGTACAAAGATTTCATAAAGGGTTGTATATGAGACTATTCCAGGGGGACCAGGAACAAACATTCATCTATCCCAGATAGAGAAAAGATGACAAATCAAAGTAACTTGGTCAGCCAATAAATGCATTGGGGTGACTTCTGGATGGATGATGGCTATATACCAGGGCAGCAATGACAAAAGTAGCTGCATCACCAAAGCCATGAGGAAGGCTCACAAAACCCAGAACCCAGGAGCTCAAGGCCTAACTTGTGAGCAGCTTCATTAGTCTATCCTTCACGAAGCTTGACAATTCTGAGTCTCTTGTAGGCAGCTGAGCTGGTCTCTCAGTCCATATCCCTGTGGTAAACCCAGAGCAGCAGAGTTCTAGTGTATCTACTCAGTTTCAGAGACTTTTAAACCTTTTGAGATGTTTGCTTCCTGAGCCTCAAAGAGCTTCCATTCCCACACAGGGTAGAATGTTCCACCTCCCTTTAGAGCATGCTGAGTTTTTATGAGGTTCCCTGTGGAGTGGAATTTCTTATCTCAAAGGAAATTACTACCCAAGGATGCATGTGACAATCCACCAGATTTGATCAAATATCATTTGATCAAGTATCATTGTACTTCTTACGGTGAGTGCAAAAGCAAAAAATGAGGAGAGTCTCCCAGCTTCATAAACTCCTTTCCTAGATGGTTAAATACATGGAAAGCCATGCTTACTTTTCTTTCTTTTTTTCTTTATTTCTGTTTTTTAATATATTTTTATCTTATAATTAATTTAATTTTACATATCAGCCATGGATTCCCCTGTCCTCCCTCCTCCCAGCCCCCAGCCTTCCCCTCCAACCCACCCTCCATTCCCACCTCCTCCAAGGCAAGGTCTCCTCTGGGGATTCAGCCTAGCCTGGTAGATTCAGTTGAGGCAGGTCCAGTCCCCTCCTCCCTGCACCAAGGCTGAGCAAAGTGTCCCTGCATAGGCCCTAGATTCCAAAAAGCGAGCTCATGCACCAAGACAGGTCCTGGTCCCACTGCCTGGGGGCCTCCTAAATAGTTAAAGCTAATCAATTGTCTCACTTATCCAGAGGGCCTGGTACATTTCCATCAGGGTTCCTCAGCTATTGTCTCACAGTTCATGTGTTTCTGCTAGTTTGGCTATTTGTCCCTGTGCTTTTTGCAATCATAGCCTCAATATTTCTCACTCATAGAATCCCTGATGATGTAAGGCATTAAACCTGGAAGAGTGAATTCAGGATCCTAACAGTTTGTCTGTGTGTTTGTTGTTTAAAAAGTAGAATATGGTGATGAGTTAATACTTTTTTTTTTCTAGATTTAAAGGTAGTATATTGTCCATAAAGCTTGAATTTGGGTGCATTAATGTTTTTGTGTTAACTATTGTCAATTAACAAAATAAATAAAATTTAAAGTTGCATGTAATATATCACACTTTTTTAGTGATTTTTAAAAGAAAACAATTTAATCCAAGACAAAAGACAAATGGTTAAAACCTCTACAGACTTTACACACAAAAAAAGTGATATACAAATTCACACAATTTTGACAAGAAAATATCCTTGCCCATTAGGTTATGTATTGCGTTTAACAGAGTAAACATGTATGAAATCAACTTCTACATCATTGAATAATGATTTGTTATTTTAAAATGGAAGTAGTTGTATTTTTCTGTATTATTTAAATATAATTATTAAGAAACCAACCTGAGATGTGTCTTTCTGTTCTCATCAGTGGTATGTAAATTTATGTAGATGACACATTTTCTCCCAGTGACTGTAGAGACTTCAAACTGATAAGACTCTGCCTTGACCCCTCTGTGTTATTCATTAATGTTAAATTAGATTACTGGCTTGGAATTTCTTCCTGAAAATACTACAACAAGTTTAGCAAAGGTTGACATTTTATTTATTTTACCTTAGTTAACTGACTTAATTAGCATCATTGATACTCCTATCTCAGATCCAAAAGCATAGATACATAGTGTAATATCTTGGTACAAACACACAGTAGCACATTTTTCAACATTCTTTATTTTACAGTGGTCTCTCAAGGTGGTAAAATCATAATTCATAAAGACAGGATGTAGTATGTATATCAATAATCTATTTTTTAATCCTGCTTTATATAAAATAATGAAGTATATTTTGTTGTGTGTGGACAAATAGGCCATATAATTTTATTTCTTTTTTAGTTATTCGAGAATCAATAAAGAAGAAAGAGATAAGATACAGAAAGATAGCTGCATCTTTAACTCTGCCAACATAGTCTCTGGTATGATTATGTTAGGATAATACTCACAGCCAGTCACTGGTGGATATAAAAGAAAGGCAAAATTTAGAGAAGCCGTGAGGAGAGCATGAGTATGTCTAAGGCAAACCTGAACATTGATGTATCCAGCAGTCTATTTGTTAGCTTATACTGTAGTCATAAAAATCCTAAGGTAGTGTCACAAAATGGAATTTCAAATGCTTGAATTTAGAGATATAATGCTTATAACCAGATCATCCTGTTGAATGTAAAGTTAACATTTAATACTTAGATATTTTACAGCCATTTCACATAAAATTGGGGACCATATAAAGCTCAAGTTGGTTTTTAAATGCTGCAATAGAAAGAGAGGTCAGTTGTGTGGAATCAGCAAAGGTTAAGCTTTTCTTTACATTTCAATACACCTTGAATAATACCTTTATCCATGTTGTTGAATTAATATTTATGTCTGTGTATATAAAGTGGGAAATACCAACTACGTCATACTGAGCAACAAAAATATTTCTCACAGTCAAAAAGTCAGAAGTCAAAAACCAGCCAGTGCCAGATTTGGTTATGGTTGGATCTTACTATCTGATTTAGAGAGCTGGATTTTCATTGTCTTTACACAACAAAAAGGCAGGAAGAGCCCCAACTATGGTTAATGAGGAAAAGGTCCAGTTTCTAAGGGCTCTATACTTATCAATTATTATTTCTCAAAGATTTCAGCTCCTTATACCATCATTTTGAGGTTTAGAATTTCAAGATATAAGGAAGCAATCCATGGGCATATTCATCTGTTGTGGGAAGATTTACAGTTAGTTCAGAAAACATTGCAGAGGTAGAAACTCATAAAGCCTTCTATCTAATGGAAGAATCCTTCATAGTCACTTTTCTTCCTGGTGTCCTATTACCCTGTGTCATGTTACTAGAGGGAAAGCAATGGGCACTTCCTGGATTGGCAGGAAGAAAGCCCGAGACAGTCCATGATATTTAGCTTCACTGATGAGTAGACAACTGTCAACACACTTGTGTCTTGGGCCCATCAAATGTGCTGTGACTTTGTCCAAAAAAGTACTTAAGCTCTCAAAAAATTGGAACAAGTTAAGGTACAGAATAATATGCAAATATATACTCATTTCTTCTAGCCAAATTAATCTTTAATGTGTATTCAACACCTATGTATCTAAGGTCATTTCATATATTATACTAAAAGCATGCATCTGTGTATATTTCTGTGTATGCATGTTTCATAATACACCCTCCAATAATTTTATCAACACCTAATATGTACAAAAAATGTTATGTTACCTAGTATCTCATTTTGTTATTTTTTCAACCTTCTTTGTCCAAAATATGATGTTAGAATTTTGAATTGCAGAAATGAAACACTTAGACCTGGAGTAAAAAAAAATTAATATGGCAGTTTGGAAATACTTACGAAGAAAAGAGTAAAATTAAATAAGAGCTTAAGGGAAAAGGTAGACAATGAAGAGGAACCTATAACAAGGGATGAACATAGAGAAGAGGAAATGGGAATGTTTCCTTAAAGAAATGCTACATAGTTGATGAAGGGAAGTTCCATCATATAGAAAGAAGCTGGAAGGTCATCACATAAGACCACTTCAATCTCTCAAGAGCTTTTATTAATTGATTGATTGATTGATTGATTGATTGCAACCAAACTGCTGTTTCCCTTCCTTCATCTCCCCCCATTCTCCCCCTGCCATCATACCCACTTTGCCCACCCTCCCATCCACTCTTCTTCCATTTCTATTGAGAGGGTGGTAAGCCTTCCATAGACATCAACCAAACATGGAATATCAAGCTGAAGACTTGTCTAGGCAAGCCCGTATGAGGAAAAGAGTCACAAAAGCTGGTAAAAGAGTCAGAGACTGCCCTGCGCCTACTGTTAGGAGCCCCACAAGAAGACCAAGCTACACAATTGTGACATATGTGCAGAGAGCCTAGGTCAGTCTCCTGCAGGCTTCCTGGTTGGAGGTTCAGTCTCTGTGAGCCCCAGGATAGTTGAAGAGCTTTCATACAGGGACGTTGGTCTCTTTTTTAAGTGTTGAAGATGACCAGATAATGAGTTGCAGCTGTTTATGAATATAGAATTCCACTTCCAAAAATTTCCTCATACTGATACTATATGAAGTGCAATGATTTTACATTAAGAATGTCACTGATGGTAGAATCCTGTCACTGATTTTAGCACCATAATCAGGGAAGACCTCTGAAGTTTCCATATTCCATAGAACGGCTGGTCCCAATCTCTATCTAGCTGTTGTCAAAACTTCAATCTGTAATATACTCATCTTTTAAACACGCATACTTTCAACTGTCTAGTCAACAAAACCTTTCTCCTGCACAATGAATTTAAGTAATTTCCTGTAGAAGACACCCTGTACTTTATTTACTTCAGGATTATTTTGAAGTGCTTTATAAAATTTTAAAGTTCAATTGAAGTCTGTTACTTCCACTAGAATACAAATTTATTAGAAAATTAACTATTGAATTGCCTTGAAACATGAGCTATATAGTAGGTGAAGTGAAACTGGTAAATATTCGTTAAGGAGGGTAATCAAAACTATGATGAAACAAGTAATTCATCATTTAAAACAATGAAGAAATTTTATAGTCATGAGTGCTACGCATTAGTATTAATATTCTGACCGGTTCCTTGATACTCCCCTGCATCCCCATGTAAAAGCCTCATTTTAAGGAAATACTCTTATCCTTCTTCTCCCTCTCTCTCTCTTCTGCCTTTTCCTTCCACAAGATGTGCACCCTTGACCCCCTCTCTCTCTTTATTTCTCTGTCTTCCTCTCTCCTTCTCTCTTCTCTCCCTTTTTCCTATCTTTCTGTCTTTCTAATAAACTCTCTCCACATGGATGCAGTGCCTGTGTGTGAGTGACAGACCCTGTCTTGTCTGCTGCTGCATCTGCCCAGCATACCAGCATGGTTCCCTGCACCTGTGGAGTACCCTGACCCTGCCAGCTGGGGGTTTCCCATGCATGCATAATTCATAACAATTAATATTAAACATACACTGAAACATGCCAAATTTTGAGGTCTGCTCTATTTATTGCATTTTGTTGTTAGAATACACATTTTTCTGATTTAAACTGAAAATTGCAGCTTTATTCTATGTCATCATTATATTTCTCAGAAAAAAAAGCATTATTTATAAGTAAACATGCACATGTAATACATTTGTTTAGGAGAACATTTTTATTTTCAGTTTTTTCATGGCTTCTTTCACATCCCTGTTCCTCAGGCTGTAAATCAGAGGGTTCAGCATGGGAATCACAAGAGTATAAAACAATGAGGTTATTTTGTCTTGATCCAGGGAATAAGAAGAGCTAGGTCGAAAGTACATGAAAAGCACAGTTCCTTGGAAAATGGCAACTGTGGTTAGATGGGAAGTGCAGGTGGAGAAAGCTTTGAACCTCCCCTCAGCAGAACGGATCTTCAGGACTGATAAGATGATGTAACAATAAGAGACCAGGACTCCTGAGACAGTGCTCAGTTCAATGAAACCAAAAACAGTAAATAAGGCCAGTTCATTGACTTGTATGTCTGAGCAGGAGAGGAGGTAGAGTGGAGGCAAATCACAAAAGAAGTGGTTGATCTCATTAGACCCACAAAAACATAAACGGAATGCCAAGGTTGTGTGTATTAAACCATCTGTTGTTGCCACCAGGTAAACCCCCGCCATGAGCATGGAACACACCATGCCAGACATGTTCACTGTGTAGAGCAAAGGGTTGCTGATGGCCTGGTACCTATCGAAGGCCATCACTGCCAGTAGAAGACACTCAGAATCCGCAAAGACACAGAATGTCAAGAACTGCAAAGCACAACCAACCATGGGAATTGATTTCTCCTCAGCTAAGAGATCCACCAGCATTTTGGGTCCAATTGCTGTGGAATAGCAGAGGTCACAGAAGGAGAGGTTGCTGAGAAAAAAGTACATTGGTGTGTGGAGCTGAGAGTCCACTCTAATCAAAATTATCATACCAAGATTGGCCAGGAGAGTAATGAGATAAACCAGTAGGAATGTGGTAAACAGGGCTACATTCGTGCCAGGGTTATTGGTAATTCCCAAGAAAATGAATTCATCCACAGAGGAACAATTTCCCCTATCCATTTTTCTTTCTTCTTGTGTAAATTTTAAAAGATATTTCCAAAATTGGTAGATGTATTCTTAGTTATCTATAAAAAGGAAAATAATTTATTCTCTGAATTTTGTTTCCTGAGAAATCTACGCAGTTATGTTTTACTTTGTAAGTGGATCTTTATGATATTGATCATAATAAAAACTATCTGATAGTCTTAGAGCTAATTTGTCATGAGGTGTAACATCCAGATACCACTGTGAAATATGTAACTTCTTTTTTTTTTTTTTTTTACTTATTTATTTATTATGTATACAGTGTTCTGTTTGCATGTATCCCTGCAGGCCAGAAGAGGGAGCCAGATCTCATTACAGATGGTTGTGAGCCACCATATGGGTGCTGGGAATTGAACTCAGGACCTCTGGAAGAACAGCCAGTGTTCTTAACCTCTGAGCCATCTCTCCAGCCCCTGTAACTTCTTATATTTTCAACATTTTTAATCTCTCTTTCCCTTTGCAAATATAATTTGATTTATTGAAACTTACTTAATCTTCAACATAGGTGGACAAAACAGCAATCATAGAGTTACGAGGCTATAAAATAAAATGTTAGATTTTTTTTCATAATTTAAAACTTCCATTGAACAAAATATTAATTATAACTATCCAAATTCTGAACAAATATATAATAATAAATAAATAATTATTTAAGGAAACAAATCAGATTTTCAATGAAGAATATGCTTTATTTTCACTTGTTTATGTTTGCTTCAAAGAATGGTCTATACAGAAACTATTAGAAACTGATCACTCAGAGAGGCATATTAAAAGCAAATTGGAAAATCTATAACTTAATTCACTTATATTTACTTTATGCCAAGTTCTTAAATAAAACAAATTGTATTTTGAATTTGAAAAGAGAATAAGGAAATATGAAATTCCCGGAGCTGTATATGCTTGTCTTTTAGTATGAGATACATTTGCACCCTTAAATTTAGACCCTTTAATGAAATATGGGGAGTGGGAAACAGGGATGGATATACATTGAATATTGTTTTTATTTTTTTTGGCTCAATACATGGTATTGAAGTGAAGTTGAATTATCACATTTTTATTTATAAAGTGGTACTTTCATAACCTGTTAAAAGAGGAATCATCAACAAAGAACACCAGCAAAAACTTCAATTAATGTGCATATCTTCATGATGGTCAAATAAGCAAAGGGTTCTTATGAGCCTAGATTAAGATACATTTAAAAAATATTTCTTTGTAAATGTTAACAATTTTGTTTAACATCTTCTAGTTTTGAGAAAAAACTGCAATCTATTAATTTCAAAATTATACATTTACAAAATATACATTTCAAAATGTATTAATATAAATAAACAGAGAGAAATTGATTCATGGATACAGTCCTTATTGTTTTCCAAAAAAGATCAATAATTTTAACCTTGTGATTTTAAATGTTTAAACCTAGGAACTTACTTGCAATGAACAGTTCAATGGTGTGTGAATATTAGGCAGCTGGTGCTCTTTCGTGCCAGTGAAAATTTGGGGTCTATATCTCTGAAGCACCATCCCTAGGGCTTTGGTGTAATGAACACATTTAATTTATCATGTATCTGGCTCTATATATCCCTAGTGAATGCATGAATATCATAGGCAAAGCTTAAGCTCAAGTCTTGATGACAGTAATCCTGCTGATCTGTGTCAGGATAGAAACTGAAAATTAATTTTACACTCTAAAATATAATTGATATGAATGTAACATGTACTATAAAATTTTATCTGTATTCCAAACTGAAATGAACTAAAATGTTTTTATACTTAAACATTATTAACAATCTTCCTGTATTTATTTCATTTTGAACCATTATCTTAAATCCTTTATTGGATTATTTCTAACTTTCAGTGATGCAATTTCTAGATGTAATTCATGTACAATGAAATTCATGCAGTTTTGAAAATAAGCACTATTTTGGTTATTCCATTACTTTAATTCTATTTTTACTTCTCTGTATTTCCAGAGCATGCATTACTTCAATATGAAATATACAATGCAATTTATTATTTACCCCCAGTCTCTAGAATGCTGTAAAACACTTTCTGATTCTTTGGAATTTATTTATTTATATTTTTGTATAAACTATATATTATACATTTACTTGTATATGAATTATATTGTTTATTTGTTTACATATCATATCAGACCTAAAGAGTATTATATTACACAAGGCCTTTGCTGTTAGTCTTTCAAGTACTGTGGCTGAAAAACTACTGGATCCTTCAAACTTCTGTTTGTAGACTATCTTGTTAGAGTATCTGTAAGTCATTCTAAATAAATCCCATTTATATATACATGTATATATGTTCTGTGCATTTATACTCTAAAGAACCCTAACTAATGCTGGGAAGGTGGTCAGTACAGAAGGAAAAGGAGGGTGATGAATAAATAACACTAAGGATGACTGAAAACTGATAAGGAATCTTATTTTGTAGTCAGCCAATTTTACATGCAATGTATAATATGTATGGAATATATGTATACAAGACATGAGAAAACTGTATTTGAGTTATTGGTCAGGAGAGTCTAGGAGACTCCCAAGAAATATAGGCTGTTGCTATTGACTTTGGTGTCCTCTAAGGGTTTGAGATAAGTCTTTGTTGCTGACTACATGGTAAACTTAAGATTTAAGACTTAGAAGACTATAGCTGGATATGACCTAAATGCCTCCCTGAAGAGGAGGAGGAGGTAGGATTTCATATTACCATAATCTGCTATGGAATCTGCCAAGGAACAAAAGCAGTCAAAAGTCCTGCCTAGCTGAGATGCCTATTTACCACGACAATGACTGGCATAGCTCTGCAAGGGTGCAGTAGCTGCACTTGTTTCTTGGCATTAACCAACAGCTATCAGACTGGACTTAATTCCTCTCACTACTAGGGAAATTGTGCCTTGATGTGGAAACCTATCCAACCACTCAAGCTTAGTGGGTCAGGGGTCTCAGAGGAGAAACTACTAATGCCAATTTCTTATACTAGTAATATTATTAACTGCATTCTCAATGCTAATGCTCACACAAACAGTTGAGTGTAGTTCTTCCCTCTCATTAAGGAAGCAGCATTTGTACCAGAAAAAGACTGTTACAAAAGCCGCAAATAATGAAAATGCATAGAACAAATGACTGTGACAGTACCCTGCCCCTGTGGATACATCATTAACAACACAACCGCAACATCTAAGGCTCAAGAAACATGATGAGAGAATCCATTATAAGATTATGTCTTCCAGATATGACAGGGGAGCTATACCCATGAAATCTCAACAATGTAGTTGCTTAAATTACCTAAATAATGACAATACTATTTAGCATATCATATCGAATGGGGGAAATCTCACTGGGCCACAACTCTAGTTGAAGAGCTATAGGCAATAAAAGACTACCAAGAGAGGGATAATCAATCTTCCCTAGAGATAAGCCTCCTAAATATTTCTCCAATCACAAGTGGTCAGCCACAAATTATATAGAGAATCAACATCAAATTGATGCATCGGGTTGCATCTATTTATCTATTTGCAAATATATAACTAAAGTTCAAGAATTTGAAAGGGAACAGGGGATGTGTAGTTGTTCTTTTTTTTTTTTTAACTCTTTGGGGGCCCACCACCCAGTTCCCAAATAAATATGTGGAGACTTATTCTTACTTATAAATGCCCAGCCTTAGCCTTACTTGTTTACAGCCAGCTTTTCTTAAATCATCCCATCTACATTTTGCCTCTGGGATTTTACCTTTATTCTATGTAACTCTCTTTCCTTCTTACTCTGTGGCTGGCTGTGTGGCTGGGTAGTTAGCCCCTAGTGTCCTCCTCTCCTTCTTTTCTCACTCCTCCCTCTTCTCTCTTCTTTTGAGCCTAGATTTCTGCTCTAATTTATTCTCTTTGCCTGGCAGCCCCACCTATTTCTGTCTCGTGCCTAGAAATCAGCTATTTTGCTCTTTATGAATCAGACATTTTAGACAGGCAAAGTAACACAGCTTTACAGAGCTAAACAAATGCAACATAAAAGCATGCAACATATTTTTGCATCATTAAACAAATATTCCACAGCATAAGCAAATATAATACATCTTAAAATAATATTCCACTGTTGGGATCAGAATGGCTCTGACCCCTCTAAGATTGCCCCCACCTCCCCTGTTCTGAGTGCACTGATGTCAGGCTGTTTTGCTGTTTGGTATATCTCTTGGTTTGGCAGCTGTGGCTTCCTGGGGCATGCTGACCTTTCCTTGACCTTGGGTGCTTGATAAACAATTTTGTTTGTTTCCTCCTGAAAAAGTAATTAAGATGGGGAAGAAAGAATAAAGAGAGTCCTGATACTTGCAACTTGACTGGGTGTGTGCTGTGTTCATCCTGACTTCCCTCACCAGGTTTTGGGCCCAATTGTCGTGCAGGCACAGCATTCCACAACAGGGCTGGACAATGATACAATTCTATTTTAATTAAGCAAAGATAATGAATATGAAAAAATAAAATTAGTGAAAAATAAAAATAAGATGAAAAAGAAGTAAGCATTCTTGTATGAAAAATTAAAGGTTTTTTTTTTTTTTTTTTTTTTGCTTTTTCGAGACAGGGTTTCTCTGTGCAGCTTTGGAGCCTCACCTGGAACTCATTCTGTAGCCCAGGCTGGCCTGGAACTTACAGAGATCCATCTGCCTCTGCCTCCTGAGTGCTGGGATTAAAGGCGTTAAAAAATGCCTGGCGAATAATCAAAATTTTAAGCAAAAACTGTATTAATACAAATAAATATTAACACAAGGGAAAATTCATGACATCCATTGTGATTAAGAAAATTAGAGGTCTATTTATTGTGGTTATAATGGTACTATTATTTTGGTCGTCCTATTTCATTTATTATAATCATTTTTTTCAATAGAACAATTAGTTATTTTATTAACAATGGTTCTAGTATTTTGCATTCCATGTTATTACATTAAACTTGATTGTGCCAGGCGGTAGTGGTGCACGCCTTTAATCCCAGCACTCCGGAGGCAGAAGCAGGCCTCTGTGAGTTTGAGGAGCAGCGTGGGCTACAAAGTGAGTTCCAGGACAGGCTCCAAAACTGCACAGAGAAACCATATCTCGAAAAACAAACAAACAAACAAAACAAAACAAAAGAACCAAAAAAAAAAAAATCCAACTTGATTGTATGAATAGTCACTCATGTTAAAAAAAGAAAACCAAAAGGTAAGTCCAAAAGATATTGTGACTACTGCACAATAAACCCTGTCAAAGGTGGGGTAGTGGTGGCACATATCTTTAATCCCTTCACTTGGAAGGCAGAGGCAGGCAAATCTCTATGATTTAGAGCCCAGTTAAGTTTGCAATGAATTTGAAAGAGCCAGAGTGAGTTCCAGGAAGGCCAGGGCTACATGAAAAAAACTCTGTCTTAAAAGAAAACAGAAAAAAAAAAGAAAACCCAGCAAAATGTAAAACCCATACAGTAATACCAACAGCTAATAAAAAGTTTTAGAACCTTAATTTTTTCATTTAGTTTTTGTTTTAGTACTTTATATTAAATATAGATTCTCCACAAGAAGTTGATAATTGTTCATTCTAGTTCTGTAAAAATCAAGTTATAATTTTCATGGGTATTTCCTTAAATCCCTAGAGTGGCTTTTGGTAAGATTACCATTTTTACTGTGTTAATCCTGCCAACCCATGAGCATGGAAATACTTTCATCTTCTAATATCTTCTTCAGATTCTTTCTTCAAAGACTTAAAAGATTTTTTATCATGAAAGTCTTTCACTTGCTTGGTTACAGTTACCCCAAGACATATTATTTGACTCTATTGTGAAAGTTTTTGTTTCTCTGATTTCTTTCTCTATTTGTTTGTCATTTATATATAGGAGAGCTACTGATTTTTTTGAGCTAATATATTATTCAGTCACTTGCTGAAAGTATTTATTAGCTGTAGGAGTTCCCTGATCAAATTTTAAGGATCACTTATGTTTACTATCATATCATCTGCAAGTAACAATACTTTGACTTCTTCTTTTCCAATTTTTATCCCCTTGATATCCTTCAGTTGCTTTATTGCTCTGGCTAAGACTTCAAGTACTATACTGAATAAATATGAAGAAGGTGGACAACTTTGTCTTGGTCCTGATTTTAATGGAATTGCTTTGAGTTTCCTGTTAACTTGATATTGGCCATAGGCTTTCTGTAAATTGCCTTTATCATGTCTACATATCTCCCTTGTATTATTTCTAATCTCTCTAGGATTTTTTTTTTTTTTTTTGGTTTTTCGAGACAGGGTTTCTCTGTGTAGCTTTGCGCTTCTCCTGGAGCTCACTTGGTAGCCCAGGCTGGCCTCGAACTCACAGAGATCCGCCTGCCTCTGCCTCCCGAGTGCTGGGATTAAAGGCGTGCGCCACCAACGCCCGGCATCTCTAGGATTTTTATCATAAAGTGGTGCTAGATATTGTCAAAAGTCTTATCTGATTTTAATGAGATGGTCATGTATTTTTTCTTCTTTCATTTTGTTTATATGATAGATTAAATTTATTTACTTTTGTTTATTGAACCATCTCTGCATCAGTGACATTTTAATGTATCCTTAGATTTGGTTTACAAGTATTTAGTATTTCTGCATTTATGTTCACAGGGGAAATTGGTCTGTAATTCTCTTTCTGTTTTGGGTCTTTATGTGGTTTGGGTATCAGGATAACTGTAGCCTAATAGAGTAAAATGGGCAATGTTCCTTCTCTTTCTATTTTGTGGGATAATCCTAGAAATACTGGCTTTATTTCTTTGAAAGTCTGTTACAAATATGCAGTAAAACAATGGCCTTGAGCATTTTAGGGTAGGTACTTAGTACTATGAACTTGCCCCTTATATCTACCTTTACTGTGTTCTATGAGTTTGGGTGTGTTGTAATTTAATTTTAATTCAATTCTAGAAAGTTTTTAAATTATTTCTTAATTCCTGTCTTTGACCCATTTTTCATTCATTAGTAATTTTTCAGTTTCCATGAATTTGTAAGCTTTTTAAATATTCCTGTGGTATTGATAATCATTTTTATAGTATTTTTATTTTATAATTAACTTAATTTCACATATCAGCCACGGATTCCCCCATCCTCCTTCCTCCCACCCCCATCCCTTCCCCCAATCCACTACCCATTCCCACCTTAGGATAATCATTTTTAATTCATGGCACTCAGACAGTATCCATGGTGCTATTTAAAACTTGTCCCTTTTGAGAATGGGTCCTGTTTTCACATCCATTCTATTAGTCTATGTCCTTTTATTGAGGAATCATGACTGTTGATGTTGAAAGATATCAATAAGATGTGTTTGTTGATTCCTGTTATTTTGTTCCTGTGGTGTGTGCGCCCGTGCATGTATTTGTTCATATACACTCATCTATGTCTCTCAAATCTACTCTCCCTCTAAACCCACTCAAATTTTCATGTCCCCTCATTCAAATAAAAGCAAGATGAATTTCTGCTGCCTGTATATTCTTGGATATATGACCTTTACCAGAACATGGCCAATCTACCAGGCCCTGCAAACTTAATGAATAGCAAGTCTCTCTCTCCCAGAATATGGACATGTATTAATTTTTTTTCAAAATCATTTACCAAGCTAAGACAAGTGGATGGGCTTTTCAAGGAGTCTCATTTTTATCAGTAGTGCAATGAAAGTCTTTTGAAAAATATTTGTCCCAAAGTGAAGATTTCATGCTTTCAATCTAACAAAATGGATAAACTGTATTTATGACTTAAATAAGCCTGAGAAAAATGAAAGAGGTTTAAGTATAAGTACCAAGAAAAGTTTCAGAACATGAAGCTCAAAAAACATAAACATTATGACTTGTTGAAATAAACTCGTGAGATCTTATGCAACAATAAACACTACTGTTTATTTCAACAACAATAAACACTATTTTCTCACTGATTCAACAACTAAGTAGGCAGCTACTGTTGTTCATTGATGATTTTTAAACCTAGGAAAAGTAAGTGATCAATGGTACAATTTAAAAATTCAAACTTCTGGGAAACTTTGTTATAAGGGAAGAGAGAATCAAATAGAATCTTTTAATACTCAGAGAGCTGAAAGCAGGAGACATGATCATCCTCAGGAAAGAGCACTCCAATAAATTTTTTGACAACTGCCAAATGCTGTCCCTGAAAACATACATATACATATACATTATACAAAATGAAAATATGTTTGGGAATATGTATGTATATACATGTCCATGTATGTATGCAATGACAATTAGTGGAAAACCAGGCCTTGAATTTGAAGAAGAGTGTGGAGTGGTGCATGGGAGAGTTTGGAGGTAGGAATGGAAATGGAAAATGGAGTTATAATCTCAAAATTAAACACAACAAAATAAAATGAGAGATGTACATGGGTGATAGCTAGCATTTCAATATGTGCTTCCTTATAGGGAGTATTTTCATAAAACAAATCTATGTCATTAATTTACAACAAATCCAATACTAAGTATCTGTTTTATAGAGTTCTCCAAGTAAAAAGTAAGGGTTAATTGTGAGGACTTAAATGTGGATGCAGTAAAAGAGCCTCAAGAAAACTTCAGGGGTATCACAGGTATAGAGTTCTGAGGAGAGATTTTCTTCTTCATTCTTATTTCCCTAGGGCTAATTGTAGAGATTTTGAAATGTATTTTCTTTAACTGCTCAATGGGAGTGAATAAGAGAATAGAACATTTGTATGAAACTATAGAAAAACCAATCAGGATGCCACAATTCAAAATCCAATAAAGGATTGAAAACATTATTACATATTTAATAAATACTAATATTTCATTGATAGTGTATATGAAAAAGGTGTTTATTTAGGATATGAATTAACACATATTAAATTAAAAATTAATTATATCAGTATTATATTGAGTGAGATTGCAGCTTTGAGCTGATGAGTCTCTTGACTGTCTCCTTCACATCCTTGTTCCTTAGGCTGTAGATGAGGGGGTTCAGCATGGGGATCAGGACAGTATAGAGCACAGTTGCCACTTTAACCAGGAGCCGTGAGCTGTTTGCATTGGGCACACAGTACAGAAGGAGGATGATTCCATGAAAGATGCTAATGGCAGTCAGATGAGAAGTACAGGTGGAGAAAGCTTTTTGGAGTCCACCTTTAGCAGGCATTTTGATGATAGTAATGACTATGAAGACATAGGAGGCCATGGTGATAAGAAGGCTACTACCTTCACTTAATATAGAAATGACTAAGCATGCCATCTGGCTGAACGAGGAGTCAGAACAGGATACAGAGATGATGGCAGAGTACTCACAGCCAAAGTGATCGATGATGCCAGATCCACAGTACGACAGCTCTGAGAGAGTGTATGTGAGTATCACAGCACACAGACCACCCCACATATAGCTTCCAGCTACTAAGAATGCACAGAGTTTATGAGACATAGCCACAGTGTAGAGTAGGGGGTTGCAAACAGCCACAAACCTGTCATAGGCCATCACTACCAGCATGAACATCTCTGTAATCACACATGCACAGCCAAAGAAAAACTGAGCCATGCAACCTTTTAAAGAGATAGTTCTCTGTTCTACAACCAAGATCTCCAGTAATTTTGGTGTAAATACACTAGAATAACATATATCCAAAAATGAAAGATGGCCCAGAAAAAAGTACATGGGTGTATGAAGCTTAGGATTGATCCTTCTGACCACAATTATGCCAGCGTTGCCTACCAGAGTGACTGTGTATACGGCCATGATCATAAGGAAGAGCGGTGGCTCGAGGTATGGGTATTCTGAGAAGCCCACAAGAATAAACGTGGTCACAGAACTCTGGTTTATCATTGCATGTGCCATAAGTTACCAGTTACAAAAACAAAGAACAGGAAGAAAAAAGAAGAAATTTGATCAGTAGAACTTGACAGTTTAGATGACACTTGATATAAACAACAAAGAAAAAGATGATGGTCTTGAACTCATTAGTATTCTGCTTCAGTTTATATTCTTTACTTCAAACTCTGTATGGCTCTGCAAGTTAGATCTGTTCTTTAGTCCTGTAATGTTCTCACCTGGAATAAAAATAATTCGTCATATGAATTGCACATAAATTCCTCATGGTTGTTTCTCAGTTTTTGGAATGTTCCATGATAGAAGATAATTGCAAATGGGACATTGAGCTAAATCAGAAAGCCAATGAGGTCAGTGCTTTCATGTGCTCATGCCTGAGAAGACTCCAGGAAAGTTAAATACATATAGTATACAAGGAAAATAAAATAATAGGAACTGATCATAAAATGACTCATAAAATTCACAATACTTTATAATAAAGGTGTTTGTTTTGTTGTGTTGTATTCACCTGTTTGTTTATTTTACTATCAATTCATCCTAGGGCCTTGCGAATGCTAGACAAGCATGTGACTATGTAGTTATACAACCTTCTTTTGCTTTTTAAAAAATTTTGAGACATTGTCTTACTTGGGTGTTTAAGCTGGCTGGCCTTAATCTTGTTAACTTCTCAATTTACACCAGGATCAAAGCCACACAGATACAGTTTAAAAGCAAGTGATTGTTAATGATTTTTATAGTCTTTACTCCCAACTTCATTGACAATATTGTCTCCCCATCTTTTTCTTGAAGCTCCTCTGCTAACACCTACAACCTCTTCAGTTTGTCTTTGACAACAATCATTACACTGATCAACAAGATTAATTCCATATTCAAATGTGTAACATAGGAAGGCCTTTGTTAATATTCATGTTTACTATTATTATTATTAGTAGTAATATTTTAATTTGCTTTCTTAGACTAATTAAATATATATCTCATAGTGACAGAGCCACTATACAATATTATTTTCATTGTTTGATCTTTTTGTATGTACATAGGTATTCGGTCAATTCCATCTCTTCCCTCCTCCAATTCTTCACATAGCCCCTCCATTATTTTGCCCTTACAACTTTGGTGTTTTTTTTAACACATTATAATATTGCTCTGAAATAAATATAAAAATCTGGATCCACAACACTAGGGAAAAAAACTGCCATATTCAACAAAAACGTAAATTAGAGCACCTACTATGAGTTTATGACTTGTCATATAACTATTAAATGAGAATGCAAAGCTATTTGAACCCATTCATTTCACTGGTCTGCACTAAGAATTTTTAGATAAATTGGAGATTATCAGTTTATTGTTAGATTGTAAATCCAGATTCATTCTGACCTTAATTTCTAACCTGCATATTATCAATTTGTATACTATTTTTTTGAGTCTCTGACACATGCTTGCCTTAATTCATGACTTCCTGAATACATAGAATTCTTTGAAAGTAAAATTCAAGTTTCCATAAATTATACTAAACATTTGTGATTATCTTATCTTTCTACTTACTATTGAAGGTTGGACAATGTGTTATTTTTTTAATTGTCATCTCATTGTAGAAGTTTACGATACACACACACATCATCATCATCTTCATCATTATCATTATTTCTTTGGTGAAAAACTAAGTAGGAGGTGAGCACAGTCCTGGATATTCAGGACCCAAGGAATCAGGAGTCTCAAGCAAGGGAATAATGACTTGTAGGTTAGATTGAGTTACAGTGTAATACTTTGTTTCAATAAACTATAGAAAAATCTATGAGCACAGTTATTGAGATATAATGTTAATGAAATAATTTTATGAAAATAAAGTATTCTTTGTAACTAATTAAATTACATAACTTACCTACCTCTGGTACTGCATGGAATAAATCTTAACCAGTTTATAACATTCAAAATAGAAAAAATAAAAGGGGAGAATCAAATAAGTATACCAACTCTTGTAATTTTATGACTAAGATTCACTTTTGAACGCTGATGCCTACTGATTTCTTATCCAGGATTCTGGGCTAAATCACCTGAAATTCCCTAGGGCTTTCCTTCACCATCAGAGAAAACTAGGATCTTTCCAGTGTTTCAGTTTGTGGCTATGGTGGTATAAATCAGGATTAATGAATGTAACATGAATTCTAAAATGGTCTTATAATAAACAACAACAACAACAACAACAAAAAAATACCTGGTACTGAAAGATCAGAGAGACAAAGGAATGAGCCACTGCCATGTCTCACCTCACCAATTTCATGAAACCTCTGACTGAAATCCTTTGAGACCTCACTGAAAAGGCTCCAGCTGAAAAAGCCTCCAGGTGAAAGGGACGCTTCTGCCCAAAAGCCTTTAGTTCCTGTCTCCTCGCGCCTTATATACATTTTTCTGCCCAGTCATTGCTTCCTGGGATTAAAGACGTGTGTGCTTCCAAGTACTGGGATTACAGGTGTGTGCCGCCATTGTCTGGCCACTATGTTTAATCTAGTGGCTTGTTCTGTTCTCTGATGGTCAGGCAAATTTTTTAGGGTACACAATATATCACCACAAATGAAAACTACACAGAAATGTGTGCGAATGCCCCTTAATCTCCATTTATTTCATTCCAATCAATCATTTACATTGAAGAGTCCTTGCTAAATTATCAAACTATAATCAAACTTTTACTTACATTTGATGTAACACTTTAATTAATTTTTACAATTTGCTATAAAATTTATGAAATTAAATGTTCTAACTGGATTTCTAAAAAAAAAATGAAGTACATGATCCAGGCATTTTTTTTATTCTCAAGATTTAATCTCTTTTAATCATGTAGAATAATCCTTAGTCTTCCTCTTAATTTTTAATATTATCTTTGAATCATGATTTTCCATATGGCTTCCAGGAAAAGAAGTTTTTCTACAGATATCACTTGTTCCCACTACTTTATTTTCCTTGCACCTATAGTTTCTCAATATCTAAAGTGCATTGCATATTTTACTCTGCTATGTGTATATTCACATGTATGTTGATCTTCATGTAACTGAATTAATCAAATATTATGTTGTCACAACTTACATTTAACATTTAATTTTAAAGTCTTCATATTAATAACACAGCAATAAAAAATGACTCAAACAAAGAACAACATTGGTAGGAACAAGGGGCATAAAATTTAGCACTCTAATATATGCTATGTACTCCAGTGAGTCAATACCACTGTCTCAGCTCAGCTCAGTTTTTAAGGATTTTCATTTACCTTCTGAAAGATTCAAAATGTGTCAATAAACTCACCAAAAGCAAGATTTTCCTGATGTGTTTTTGAGATTATGCCATTTTCTTATTAATAAACATGAACAATATCCTTCAAAAGTAAAACGTTTTAAGTTTCTCAGATAAAGACAGCAATTGATCCTTGTAAAATGAAATTAAATAAGGAGGCAACCATCAGAATATTTTAAAAGAAACATACAAATATCTTGAGGAAGACACAGACAGGATTTTAATCTGTATTCAAGATGACATTATTTATTATTAACCAACTCCTTGACTTTGGGGAAATGCACCCTAGAGAATCCTCATTGTTGATTGTCTTGGACTATAAACATGTAACTAGAAGAAACTTCCTCTTTTGTTTTAAAACACATACTCTTCTCGGCCATTATTGTGTTCTTTTTTCAGGCCTCATAAACAAAGATTATCTCAACAGGATTTATACTTTTGAAAATCATAATTGACAATTGTATGAATATATGGATGCATCTAGTGCAATTCACCAAGAGTAGTAATACCAGCGAGAGTTTGTGTGCTCAGGACATTGTCCTGTCATATGTACATATGGGACAGCACTAACTTAATATAGTGGTTTATAATAAAAGTTTGGAAGTAGTGTGCTTTAAGGTGCAATGGAAGGTAGATTTCATTTTATTTTCATTGTATACATGTATGAAATTCTCAATTATAAAGAAAACTTTATATAAGATATAATAATTATTGATTCCATGTGACAATGAGTCAAATATACTTGTCCAAAAAACAAAGACAATTGCATTCAACAAAATCAATTAAAAATTTGTTTTAAAGAAAGGTGTCAAATGCTATCAATCATATAACAAATGGTTAAAATGGATTTATTCATTACATTTATGCTTTACTACTACAACAAGTATATAAGGAGAAGAGGGACAATAATGTGGACCCATAAGAACATGTTTTTAAAAAGATATTTTATAATCCAGCAGGCTCTGTGGTTAGTCTATAAGCATATAAAACAATTCTAATTGTCATTGTTTTTACTTATTTTAAAGTCAAACTTATAATTTTTTTAAGATATGGATTCTGACAATAGTTGAAAGTATTTTACTCGAAGATAAGAAGGAAATTATGTGGAGACTAGGAGAATGCAATCTAATATATGCTATATATGCATGAAAATGACATAAAGAAACCTATTACTATGTAAAATATCTGCTAATAAAACATAAATGCAAATAGTTAATTTCAATATTGAAATTAGAATATATAAATGGCATTAAAAAGGTAAAATACATCTCTAATTATTCCCATATTATGCCTGAATTTTAGGAATCTTGTCTTACATTCCCAAACACTAACGAATATATTTTGCTAAAGCATTACAACAGGCAATTTTACTTTTGATTTTGGAAATTTTCATGTCTATCTACATTCTCAAATGTGGGCATTTTCAACCTTTTTTTTTTGTTTGTTTGTTTGTTTTGTTTTGTTTTTCGAGACAGGGTTTCTCTGTGTAGCTTTGTGCCTTTCCTGGGACTCACTTGGTAGCCCAGGCTGGCCTCGAACTCACAAAGATCTGCCTGGTCTGCCTCCCGAGTGCTGGGATTAAAGGCCACCACCGCCCGGCAAATGTGGGCATTTTCAACCCTCAATCTACTCTCATCACCTGGCCATCTCCATTATTTTAATTTGCTTTTTAATAATGTTGTTAAACACTAACACAAACCAAGTTTGTCAAGGAAAGGGTTTGCTTGGCTTTCACTCCTCTTTCATCGTTCATCACTAAAGGCAAGGCACAAACTACAGCAGGAACCAGGAAGCAAGCACTGAAGCAGAGTTCAAGGGAAAAGGCTGCCTACTGGGATTCTCATCCTGCTTTCTTATACAGATGAATACCACATGCCCAGGAATGGCCTCACCCTCAGTGGGCTGGGCCCTATCACATCAATCATTAATCAAGAGATGATCTTTGGCCAGTCTAATGGAAATATCTCTTCAAGTGAAGTTCTCCAAAACTGACTCTACAGTGTGACAAGTTGACAAAAACTAACCAGCACTCCCACTGAAAACCTCAACAAACTCACACTTTGATTAGCTTTTACTTGCTGAGCTTAATTACAGCTGATCACATTAGCATGAATGGATAAGTATTTAGTGGATCATGGCAACTTAGTAGTTACACTACTAAGGAAAATTACATACCTTCCCCTAGTATCAGTAACTGCCCATAAGCCCCTTTCCCTCATGCGTAATGAAAGAGTGAAGGTTTAAAGCTTGTGCTGGTCTTGTTCAAATAAAGACTTATGTTCATAAGTGCAAATTCTACATTATGTCTAGAAGGCATGGATTCATACCATTCCTTCAAAACCTCTCATATAATTTCTGACTCTTCTTCCACAAAGTTCCTTGAGGCTCAGAAGGGAAAGTGTTCTGTTTAGTGATGACTAGTCCACAGTTACATTCTTTACAGTTACACCAACATCAAGTTTCTTTAATTACTGTTGCCCACAACAAAAAGACTCTTCACTTATAAAGGCTGAAAGGAGATCTACACTAGTCTACGGACAGGTATTGAACAGGAATGTGACATCATGTCTATTCAGCAAAAATCAACAGTACTAAATAATTCTCTGTGGCTCATGACCTTGCCAACTATAAGCTCCTGGCTCAGTTTACAGAATTAGCCATGAATTGCCTTCTGTAAAGCAGAATTTAAATCCATGCAGAACATGCTTGGTTCACACCATAGGCACCATGCTCCTGTTGTTCTAGTGAATACATCTTGTGAGGAAAGTCATTGTTGTTCATCATATGGTCCACGGGTGTGTAGGATCTCTGATGACTTTTCTCCCTGTCAGCTTTAGACTGCCAGGATTCTGAAAAACAGCCAGGCTTGTGGAAAATGTCAAGTAACAGAAAACTTGATTTCTCATTGTCCTACAACTTGTGTGTCTTTAGCAATAGCAGCCTAAGATGTACTTCTAGTGGAAACCAATAGGCTGTACTATTGTGGGACCCATTTTGGTCCTCCCTGACCACCAACTCACACAGGCTCACACACATTTGATCCTGAGATTTTCATTTAATAACTATTGACTCATGACACTCTTGTTATCTAGCCATGTATTTTGCCTCCATTTAAACTTACTGTTTTATTAATTAGTTTTTTTATGTTTTAATGGGCATACAAAATAGTAGGATTCCATTGACATTTTCCTACATTCTTTGTTTGGTAAACCTTAGCTCCTCACTTTACCCTCTCCTTGCCACCCAGACCATGCCCAGCAAAGCCTTCCAAACCTGTTATTCCTCCCTACTACCTTCACATCACATGTGTTCTGTTATCCCCCTACCTGTAGGCCAATTTCAACCCTCCTCTTCTGGTGACTTCTTTTTCAATACCTAGACTTGATAGGCACTCCAAAACTTAAAAAACAATTAGTCTCAACATTGGAAGAGAGGAAGGTTTTGCATACTTTGGAGAACACACATTTATTGTTCTGGGCCTGAGTCACTTCTTTGAGTATGCCTTTTTAAATTTCATCTACTTTCGTTAATTTCATAATTAAATTTTCCTTTACAGATGCATAAAATTCAATTGTATGTATGTAACACAATTTGTTTATCTTTGAACCTGTTGTTGGACATCTCGAGATGTTCCATAAACTGGTTCTTTTAACTATAGGAGCAATGAGAACAGATGAGTAATGTTCTCTAGGAGAATATAGACTATTTAGAATATACTCAGGAGTGACATTTCTGGGTCATAAGAAAACTCTAATTTTAGTATTACTACAAAATTTCACACTGAAGTATCTGCACCAGGTTATAGGCCTTGAAACAGTGAATAACTGTTCTCTTTTCCAAGTTTCCACACCAGCAATGATTGCTATTTGTTTTCTTGATATTAGTTATTGTTCTTGGAGATAGGGGAAATCTAAAAGTGGCTTATTTTTTTCTGATATGCCAGGGTGCTGAACATATTAAAAGTATCATTAACTTATATGTCTTTTTGAGAACTAACTATTGAAATGGTGTATTTTTCACCTCATTTTATATTCTAGATATTAATCTTCTGTGACATGTCTGTTTTTCAAAAACTATTGGTAAGCCTTTAATTCCAGGAGCCCTCCCTGATCATAGTACAATAGGCAGTGAGGAACATAGCTATTTAAGGCCATAACCTGTGGTAGGGTCCCAACTCCTTTTAAAATTTTATTTTGTTTGTAAAAATAGAACTTAATCTGGGGTGTTAAATAAGTGATATTTGATGAATTGAAATAAAATGCAATATTTGAAAATCTCTGTAGAACCAGTTTGTGTATTTCATGATCAATAGCAAAATGAAGAGGATCCAACTGGAAGGTTTTACATTTAATCAGAAACATTGAAAGGTTTACAGCATTCAAATATATGTCAGTCATTTAAGAGTCTTAGTAAAATCACTGACTATTGTAAATATATATTCTATATATTATAAAGTTATGTGATTGTCAATAAAGAATAAGTTTAAAGAAATAAATGCTTTTATTAATTATTAGATGTCATGTTTAATAATTTACTTCTCATTCTTCTTAGCTGCTGATCAGAACTCTGCAGCACTATAAATTGTAGGTAATATTCTTATACTATCCCAGCTGCATAATTTACTTTGAGTACTAAAATGATAACAGGAAATGAGAGTATGCTCTTAGAATCTATCTAGTTAATGTGATACTGCATCAAACAAAGACCAGTAAGCAAATGGCTCAAGGAAGACACAGAAATAAAGCAGCTCAAAAGGAAGTATCAGAGATAACCCAGCAATTTCACTGCTTATCGATAGCTGCTCTATTAATATTTATATATAGTTCATGGCTGTTCCTTTTCATCAATGATTAAGAGATGTGTTGAGCCAGGTGGTGGTAGCCCACACCTTTAATCCCAGCACTTGGGAGGCAGAGGCAGGTGTATATCTGTGAGTTTGAGGCTAGCCTGGGCTACAGAGTGAGTTCCAGGACAGGCACAAAGCTACACAAAGAAACCCTGTCTCGAAAAACCAAAGAGAGAGAGAGAGAGAGAGAGAGAGAGAGAGAGAGAGAGAGAGAGAGAGAGAGAGAGAGAGATGTGTGTGGTGTGTGTGTGTGTCAACATGTTGGCTGCTATAGTCTACTGGGATAGAAATAATGTACACTCTATAAATAGTAAAAATTTCAATAAGCATCTAGAGAAACAAAGCTAGACTGGAATATTGGAAAACATGTTTAAGCTTATTTATTAAAAATTCATATTTGTTAGCAATGAATTAGACAATTATAAACTATACCATGAATATAATTTACTTGTGCTAGATTCCAACCTCTATAAGAGGGAATGAAGCTGTGTATAGTATATATGCTTTTAATCCCAATAGCTATAAAGCAGAGATAGACAAAAAGGCAGAGTGGTCAACAGCTAGCTTTGAATAATGAGATGCTATACAAAACAGGGAAAACAGAGAGAATGATGGGAATTATACTATCATGCTCAACTAAAAAACTTCAAGTGAAAATATAGTCCATGTAGAGTTAAGAGTAAAATTTAGTCCATAGTCAGCATTTCCTATTTAACAGTTCTCAAGATAACACTTCAGATTAATTGTCTTGATGAATTTATGCAAATTATCTAAAAAACACACACACGTTTTGATATATAAATTATACTAAAATCTTGTTCAGGACTTGTATTTAAGCATTTTCATGACAATAACTGCATGAAATATTTAATTCAAATAGTATGAGTATCAATCTACAATAATATTTACAGTTGACAAGTTATAATAATAAATATTGGAATGAACTATAACTAGAATAATTTACAAAAAGAAAATAAGACATGGGCCTGTTTACATTTCAGAGTGAAAATCAATACTATAAAATAAATACCAACTGGCTTAGGAACCACATTTTATGATGACAAATGAGAGCTTAACAGCTTCCTAACTGCATCCTTCACATCCTTGTTCCTGAGACTATATATCAATGGGTTCAGAACCAAAACCAAGGTTCTTCTAATATGCATTTGAGATTACATAATTTCCTGTTAATAAAGATGTACAAAGTCCTACAAAATTAAAATATATTAAGTGTCTCAAGTAAAGATAGTTACTAATCATTTCAAAATGGAATTAAATAAAGGAGGGAAGAGGAAAACATTCTTGAATGAAACATAGACAATATTGAAAAGGATTCAGGTTTTCAATCTGTATTTTATGATGGCATTATTTATGATGAGCCAACATCATGTCTTTGGGAAACATGTCCTAGAGAATCCTCATTGATGAGTTTCTTGGACTACAAACATGTAATTCGAAGAAAATTCTTTTGTTTTTAGAATACACACCATTCCAGTAAATTACTGTGTTCCCCTCAGGGTCTCATACACAGAAGTTATGTCAACAAGATTTATATTCCTGAAAAAATATTAAATTAACAATTGTTTAAATATATGACAAAATCAGAGCAAAGATCAAGAGTACTTTTATTAGCTACGGTTCCTATGTTTGGGAAAAAGCCCCATAGTATGTAGATAAGGGACAGCACTAACTGAATTGGGAGTTTGTAATAAAAAGAGGTGGTTTGGAAGTAGTATATTTAGGGTGCAATGGGAGGTAGATTTGATCTTACTTCATTGTACACATGTATGAAAATCTCAATTATAAAGAGAACTACAAAAAAGAATGATCTTAATTCTTGATCACATGTGACCTTGAATCAAATATACTTGTCCAAAAACTTCAACAAATATAATTAAAACTTTGTTTTAAAGAAAGCCATCAAATGATTTCAGTCATAAAACAAAAGAAAATGCATTTGTTTATGTAATTTGTGTTTACTATCACAAGTTTTTAGGGAGAAAACAGAAAATAATGCTGTCACCTAACAAAATAGTTTTGTAAAGATATTTTATGATTTTTCAGTCCCCAAGTTTCTAAAAGCATGTAGAACAAAACATGAAAACATTGTTTTCATTTATTTTAAAGTAAAACATATGTCATCATTTAGGATATGGCTATTGACTATAATTGAAAGGATGTGACTACCAAATAAGAAGTGAATGGCAAAATATGTTGAAAAAAGGAGGGAATCAGTTTGATTGGAAAAGCAAGAAGGAAAGTCATAGGGTGGTAATATGATCAACATATGTTATCTGCATGCTCAAAATTTCATAAGGAAACCTGTCACTATGTGTGTAATATATGCTAGTAAACATTAAGTGTAACTAATTTAATTTAAAAATTAAAATTAGAAATTATTACCATTATTAATTAGGTAAAATACATTCCTCATTATACCCATATTGTATCTAAATATCGAGAATCTTGTCATATATTCGAAAACACCAATTAACATGTTTTGTTGGAATTCACAGTAAGAAACATTTTTTTGTTGTTGGAGGTAAATTTCATGTCTATCTACATACTGAATCAGACAGGAATCTGGAGGCGAGCACTGAAGCAGAGGCCAAGGAGAAATGCTGCTTACAACCAAACTCAGCCTGCTCTCTTATCCCAGTCAATACCACATAATCAAGTATGGCTTCATCCACAGTGGGCTGGACTATCCCACATCAATCAATAGTTTAAAGTGCTTTTGGCAAATCTAATGGAAACAACTCTTTAAGTGAGGTTCCCTCTTCCAATGTGACTTTATGTGTCAAGTTGTAAAAAGCCAAAGAGCATGCCTACTAAAAACATGTTCTTAACCAACTCCTAGTTGGATTGTGCACCACCCCCCCCCACGCACGCTTTTTTTTTGACTCACTGAGCTAAATTACAGCCAGTTGTGTGAGCAACAGTGAACAATTATTTAGTGGATCATGGGCACTTTATTGCTTTATTGAAGAAAATGACATATCTCACCTCAGTATCCTTTAACTATCTACGATCCTGCACTAAGGGGTAGGTCTCATGAGACTTTCACTCTTGCATACTTAAAGAGTGAAGGTTCAAATCTAATGCTGGTCTTGTCAAATAAACACAGATGCAGTGTGTTCATAAGTACAAATTTTACATTATGTCGAGAAGGCATGGGTTCACAGGATTCTTCTCAAACCTCTCAGCTTTACTTTCTTCCTGATTCTTCTTCCAAAAAGTTCCATGAGCATTGGGAGGGATGATGTCCTGTTTAGTGATGACCAGGCCACAGTTACAGTATATACATTTACACCAGCATGTTCTGCAATGACTATTGCCCACTACCAAAAGACTCTTCACTTATAAAGGCTGAGAGCCACACTAATCTACTGGCATAAGGATAGATATTCAAAGAGGATACAACACCCCGTGTCTATTTAGCTATATATATATATATATATATATATATATATATATATATATATACACACACACACACACTAAATTCTTCTCTCTGGCTCATGATCTCACCAACCATAGGCTCCTGACTCAGTTTACAAAATTAACCATGAATTTCTTCTGTAAAGCAGTATTTAAAACTAAGCAGAACATTCTTGGTTCACCCCATAAGCACCATGTTTGTGTTGTACTAGTGAACACATCTTGTGAGGAAAGTCATCATTTTGCCTCCTGTGGTCCACAGGTATGTAAGAGCCCTGATGACTTTTCTCCCTATCTGCTTAGAGATTTCCAGCATGTGAAAATCACCCAGTACTGTGGAAAGTGCAAAGTAACAGACAGCTTGATTTCTCACTGTCCTAAAATCCACATGTCTGCTATCTTTAGCAATAGCATCCTAAGATGTAATTTTTGGTGGGAACCAAATGCTGTGCTACTGAGGGGACCCTGTGTGATCCTTCTGACCTCAAGCTCATACAGAGGTAAACAACATTTGATCCTGAAACTTTCATTTAATAACTATTGGCTTCTGGCAATCATGTTACTTAGCCATTTATTTTGCCTCCATTTAAAATCATTTTAATAAATCAACGTTTTTATTGATGTTTTAATATATTATACAATAGGTATCCACAGCCTTTTCCTATGTTCTTAACTTTGGTAAATTCTAACTCCACACTTGACCCTCTCCTTCCTGCCCAGACCATGCCCAGCTAAGCCTTCTAAACCTGGTATTCTTCCCCACTACTTTCATATCACATGTGTTTTGCTATCCCCCTACCTTTAAGACAATTTTACCCTTCTTCATCTAGGTACCTCTGTTTCATTTCCTAGACTTTATAGGCACTCCAAATTTTAAAAATTAGTCTAAGCATTGAAAGAAAGAAAGGATTTCTATGCTCTGGAGAACACCCAACGTTTGTTAATCTGGACCTATGTCACTTCTCTTAGTATGCCATTTTGAATTTCACCAACTTTTCTCTTAGTTCCATAAATTTATTATTCACAGATGAATCAAATTCAATTGTATATATGTACTACAATTTCTTAATCTATATACCTGTTGTTGGACACCTAGTGTGGCTCTATAAACTGTCTCTTTCAACTTGAAGAGCAAAGATAACAGATAGTTAATGTTCTCTGTAGAGGGGATATGGATTATTTAAAGCATACTCAGTACTGACATATTTGGGTAAGTCCTATTTCTAGTTTTACTATAAAATTCCACATATAAGTGTCTCTACAAGTGTACAGGCACAGAAACAATGAACAATTTTCCACTTTTCCCAGGATCACACCAGCACTGATTTTCATGATATTATATATTTGACTAGAGAAAGAGATAATCTAAAAGTGGTTTAATTTCCCTTTTTGTTTCTGATGCCTAAGAGTGTTGACCATGTTAAAAGTACTTATCAGTAATTTGTATTTATTTTTGAGAACTCTACCTTGAAGGTTTTTTTTTTCTCACTTCATTGTATATCTGGATTTTAATCTTCTACCAGATGTCTATTTGTCAAAAACTATTGAACTATTGGTAGGCCTTTAATTCCAGGGGCCCTCCCTTACCAGAGTATAATAGACAGTGAAGAACCAAGCTATCTAAGACCATAATTTTGTTTGAAATTTTCTTTTTTTTAAAAGTAGAAATAAATCTGTGCATGAGCATATACATAAAATTTATTAAAATAACAAAGAATATTTGAAAATCTCTGTAGAATCAATTAGTAAATTTAATGATGATTAGCAAGATGCAAATCTCCATTGGGAAAGTTTTACATTAAACCACAGCCACACAAAGGTTTTAAAGCATTCAAATAAATGTCAGTCAGTTAAAAGGTTCAGTAAACTCATTGACCATTGTGAATTCTATGTCATATATTATAACGTTATAAGATGTTTAGTGAAGAAAACATTTAAGGAAAAAAGTATTTTATTAGTCTTAGAAAGTTGTCAATTTTAGTGATATTCTGCTCATTCTTCTCAGCTGCTTATCAGAATTCCATAATATTCCAGGTTGTTGATAATAAATATTCTTATCCTAACCCAGCTGCACAATTTACTTTGAGTACTCAAATGTTAATGCTCCAAAATCTAACAGGAAATTGGGTATGCTTTTAGAATGCATCTTGTTAATGTGATTCTGCATCCAACAAACACATGGCGCAGGGAAGTCCAAAAACCAAAGAACACTTGATCCAAAGGGCTCCATTATGAAGTCCAAGCATCTCAAAGGACAACATCAGAGATACCCCAGCAATCTCAGTGGTTATGAATAACTGTTCTGTGGATGTTATACATAGTTCATTTTAGTGACTAAGAGATTCATGTGAGTTTGATACATCTAAACACTGTTTTTTATATTTTACTGGGATAGAAATGATCTATAATTATCCATATATTTATTATTAACTATCCAAATAAAAAGATTAATAAACAATTGCAGGTGTAATGCTACATTAACATATTGGAAAAAACATTATATTCATTTTTACAATAATACATAATTGTTAGCAACTACTAACTAATATATATTTTTGTAAATTTGAGAGAAAACAAATATTATAAAATAAATGCCTACTTGCTCAGGAACCACATTTTATGATGACAATTGATAGCTTAATGTCATCCAAACTACATCTTTCACAACCTTGTTTCTTTTGAGATGCTATTCAAAATAGGGAAATTGGAGGGAATGATGGGGATTATATTTTTATGTTTATTTAAAAAAAGGATTTCCAATGCAAAAATAGTCCATGTAGAGTTAAATATAAGAAAAAAAACTATACTCAGCATTTTCTATTTAGTATTTCTCAAGGTGAAACTTCAGAGAAATTTTCTTGATGAAATTATACAGATCTTCTAGAAATCCACACAAATTTTGAAATTAAAAAAAATATACTAAAGCCTCGCTGTGGTGTCACATGCCATTAATCCTAGCACTAAGGAGGCAGAGTGAGTTCAAGGACAGCTTGGTATACAAAAGCAAGTTCCAGGTAACCCAGGGCTACACAAAAAAAACCCTGTCTCAAAAAAAAAAAAAAAAAAAACCCACCAAAAATACTAAAATAATCCCCAGTACTTATATTTAAACAATTTCATGAAAATGAATCTATGACATTTTAATTTAAATAGTAAAAATATCAATTTAAAATTATATTTATAGTTTATAATTTATGATACTAAATATGGGAGTGAGCCGTCATTGAATTGACTTATGAAAAGAAACTAAGAAAGGAGTCTTTTTGTTGTTCAGAAAGAAAGCCTCCTTGCTCAGGAACCACATTTTATGATGACAAAAGAGAGCTCATTAGCTTCCTAACTGCATCCTTCACATCCTTGTTCCTAAGACTGTATATCAATGGGTTGAGCATGGGGATGATGACTGTGTACAATACTGAGGCCACCTTGACCAGAAGCCAGGAACTTTTGGTAGTGGGAACACAGTAAAGACAAATAATAATGCTATAGAAAATAGTGATGGTAGTGAGGTGGGAGGCACAGGTGGAGAAGACTTTGTAGCGTCCCCCTGTTGCAGGCATTTTCATGACAGTGATGACAATGAAGACATAAGAGGTGAGAATGATCATCAGACTGATTATCTCATTGAACGTGGCCAAGATAAACATGAACTTCTGACTAATGTAGGGGTCAGAGCAGGCTACAGCAACAATGGCATCATGCTCACACACAAAGTTATTTATGAACTTGGTCCCACAGAAGAATAAGGTCAACATAAAGTGTATGAATACAAAGGAACAGGTAATAGCCCAGGAATATGATGCTGCGACCAGTGAGCAGCAGAGCTTTGGAGACATAGCCACTGTGTAGAGGAGGGGGTTGCACACTGCCACAAACCTGTCGTAGGCCATCACTGCCAATATGAAGGTTTCTGTCACCACAAATAAGCATATGAAGAAGAACTGCATGATACAGCCTGTGAAGGAGATCCTTCTGTCTTCCACAATCAAGATTTCTAAGAGTTTGGGAGTCACGACAGTAGAGTAACAGAAATCCACAAAGGACAGGTGACTAAGAAAAAAGTACATGGGGGTGTGGAGCTTGGGGTTGAGCCTGATGATGGCAATCATGCCCAGGTTTCCCAGCACAGTGACTGTGTATATGGTCAGGAAGAGGAGGAACAGGGGCACCTGGAGATCTGGGTACTCTGAGAAGCCCACAAGGATGAAGGTCACTGCAGAAGTCTTGTTTTCAGGAATACTATAGAGAAAAGAGGAAAGGGCCATCTGTCAATTTAAGAACTAGTATTTGTAATAAAGAAGAATAAGGAAAAATACAGAACAGTTGGAATGGTTCTATAGAACATGAATAAACATAATAACTTGTTTTGTTTTAATTATTTTAAGATATTATTTATATAACGAATATGCAGGGAACAATATCTTCAGCTTAAAAGTTTGAAAAGATCATTAAGGTAAGAATAGAGAAGTCAGAATTTACCAAGCTATATTTCAAAGGAACAGGGTCCCTACTAGCCTAGATAGCTGGATTCCTGAGAATAGCCCCACTAACCAACAGCAGGGATTCAAAAGCTAGAAACATTGTTCTTAACAATAAACAGACCCTTGCATTATCTGCATCTTATTGATGTTTGTGCCACCCACAGTAATAAGAGCTTAAAGTGAAAATATGAAGGTGTTCTTATGGAAATCAGATCACAAGTGTGTGACAAGACTGAACTACAGGATAAGGTGTCTTAAAGAAAAAGAAGACAGAAAGTAAATGTTAGCATTTTGCAACATGCTAATTTTGGTATTTGTCTTCTCTTCTGATATTTACTTACTTTGTAAATGTATTTACACTGCAATAACATAATTTCAAAACATAATATGGACCTATATTATGACAGCGTATAAACTATTTTTATTCACTTTGAACTGAATTGAATTTTAAGGATATATTCTGTGATTGATATTATATTATTCATGATAATGTGATCAGAGAAAACAGTATTCTGTGCCTGCAGTGGAGAAATGGTTTAAAAGCAATAGTAAATGCAGATTTCATTTTTTTCAGTACAATGTGATTAGGATATGAATAACATAGATATAACATCAAATATGACCCCCAAAAACATTTTAGCATCTTAATAATGTTTAAAGAATTTCCCAAGAAAATTGTCAAAACAGAGAACTACTCGAAATGTGTTTAATACTCCTAAATATTATTTGCCATTTATTCAACAGAACATATACAGTTTACTAACGTGAAACTTAAAAGCATGTAATTGGTAGTATATCCTAAAAGGATCAGGAAACACTGTGGAAGAAGAAACAGAAAGACAGTAAGATCCCAAAGATAGCTTTAGTGGTGGGAATGCTATCTCCCAGGCATGGCACATCTCTGGAAGGCATGCTACAGTTATTTGTGCTGGTTTGCATTAACTGAAGCTGTCAATGCTCCTGGATCAGAGAAGGGTTCAGAGGGCTCAACTCCTTGCATGAGTTTAAACAAGTATTGGATTATGGGGTAAAGATAATCATCAGCTTCAGTTGGATACCAAATCACAAGCCCATCAGGCTCCACTGCACAGTTCCAAATGCATGGCTATACAGAATGTTTTAAAATCAGAAGGACAGAAAGCAAACTAAATTTCAAAAATCTTATAATGTGGGACAGTAATTTCTGCAAAACTGGTGATGATGGGGATGAGAATAAGACCAGAAAGGACAGATGGTGAGGGTTAACAGAATGTACCACTCATGTCTGATATTGTCAAAGAACAACCTTGACTAGAAAAAATAGCTTATATGGCATTCTGAGAGTAATATACATAATCATGCTAGCCTGACAGTCATGATTCTAAAGATCCCATATGTTGTAGGAACAAAACATGAAGTCTACATTGATTTTCTTTCTCATTTTAACTGACACATTCTTATCAAACCCTGAAATATTTGACAACATGTTGTAATGAACATATGTATCTGAACAAATTTAGTTGTCTACTCTGATCTGCATAATCTCATTTATTACTGGATCTCTCTCTGTGATAAGTATTATCCATTGAATTCATCTCCTCCATATATAGTCAGGTAAAATGTTTGCTATTTCTCCATTACTGGGAGACATTGTATTTATTCCCTTTTAGTGTTTCTGAAACCAGATCTTATGTAGCCCAGTCTGGCCTTAAAATAACTATGTATCATTGGCTTGCAGTAAACATAGGACACAATTAAGATTGGCTTTGTAATCCCCACCTTCCAGTCTCTACCTCCTAAGGGCTGAAAATATTGTCCTCTGCCACCATCCTGTCCTTGACATCTTTTTACAAAGAGCGTTATTGTTCTCACTTACCTATATAGAGTTACAATAAATTGGATTTTATTATTTTTTGCCAGTATAGTTTCTTCCTTGATTGAAAATATCCATGAGAGAATGATGAAGAATCATCCTATAGTAGTAAGGATTCTTCCATAGGGAAGAAAGTGGGATATCAGGGTGCTAGGATCCCCAAATCTGGTTTTCCCTTGTAAAGAATGCTAAGGTTCTTCATTAAAATAAAATAACAGAATGGAATAAACTCACCTAAATACAGAGGGTCCCGAGTGGTGCATTTACTTAAAAATTCTTTGTTATGACTAATAAGCTACAAAAATCTTCTTACATACTAGTTAATAAATAGAAATACCCCTGGAAGGGTTTCTTCAGCATTATATTTTAGTGATTGTTTTAAATGAAGTTTAGCCACTTTATTAGGCAAACTCAAAAATACCAGACCAGACATTACATCTAAAAATTAAATACTGGTTCCAAACTTTGTTACAAATAAGTATTATCAAGGCTTTGGGGACCAGGACATTAGGGACTACCACTAAAAATTACCGGGGAGGCTAAGATTTGAACAATTAGATTTAACACTCTCTCTTGTGATTGTATGTTACATCTCTAAAGCCCTGGGGAATTTGTAGTATCAACTTTACCCTGTAATCATAATGAAAATGCATTGCCTTTAATGGATATCCATTGAATACAGGAAAAAAAGAGGTCATCACTGTAGTTCAGGGGATATAAATATATCCTTAGCTATCTTGGACATGGCTTTTTAAATCTGTTCATGTATGCAGATATCAGTACATATCAAATATCAAATCTATAATGACATGATTACATGCTTTTAAAATTTTTCTTCATTTGTTTATCTTTTATGTGTATAAGTGTTTCACTCGCACGTATATCAGTGGACCCTATACATGACTGGTACTTAAGGAGGTCAGAATAAATCTACAGATTCCCTTGAACTGGAATGGTGACTGTGAGCACCATATAGTAGCTGTGAATTGAAACTCGGTCCTCAGTAAGAGCAGCTAGTGCTTTTAATCACTGAGCCATCACTCTAGCCTCCCCCCATCCTTTTATGTGTGTTTATGTTTGAGAGGTTAGGTATGCACAAGTATTTCCTGGTTCCCTCACAGCCCAGCAGTGTCTTATTCTGGAGTTGTAGATACAGATAGACAGTCCTTGGGACTTTTGTAAGAATAGGATGTGCATTCAACCACTGAGCCATCTTTCTTGTCCCCTGTTATCATTGCTCAATCTCACCATAAATTTATATTTTGATGGATATTTGTGATATGTAGAGCGATACATACAACATTAGTTGTAAGTGACTGTAGAAAACACTTAAAATCTCTCACCAGGTCCAAAAAGCTCCTAGAGTATTACCTTGTATTATTAATGTTTGCACAGGAGTGAAGTATTGAATGAGTGAAGTTCAATAAGGCAACTTTAAACTCCTAAGAAAAAAATGTGTATCATTTTACAATATGTGATTTTTATTTATATTTCTGCATTTTTGTAGATAAGAACCACTGTCTTTAGTAACTAGAATAGCAAAAAAATCTTGTCTGGATATTCCTCTCATATATCTACAAGTTAAGCCTTTTTAAACTTACTATGTAGTATGGATTATCTAGATAAATGACTAGGTTGAAAACCACAATGGCATATCATCTAACTACAATTAATACCGATATATTAAAAAGGTACATATATATGTATGTACATAATGTGTATATATAAGTAATATATATATATATATATATATATATATATATATATATGAAAAGCTAAAGAAAATTGCTGTGGATGTCTTTCTGTACACTATGAATATGTCTTGTTATGATTGCTTGATAATTAAAATGCTTATTGGCTAGGAGCCATGCAGGAATTATAGGCAGGTGAAGCAGAGAGAAAAGTTCTGGGAAGAGAAAGTGCTGTGGGATGATCTGATGTTAAATTGCTCTGATTGGTCAATAAATAAAACACTGATTGGCCAGTGGCCAGGCAGGAAGTATAGGAGGAACTAACAGAGAGGAGAATTGGAACAGGAAGGCAGAGAGAGACAAGCAGCATGTGAAGACTTTGGTAAGCCACGAGCCACGTGGCAAGGTATAGATTTATGGAAATGGATTAATTTAAGATACAAGAACAGTTAGCAAGAAGCCTGCCACGGCCATACAGTTTGTAAGCAATATAAGTCTTTGTTTTTACTTGGTTGGGTCTGAGCGCCCTGGGATTGGTGGGTGACAGAGATTTGTCCTGACTGTGGGCAAGGTAGGAAAACTCTAGCTGTAAGGAAGGCTGAGTTAGGAGACACAGCATGTAATGGCACACAAGTAAAGCCATGGAAAACATGGTGACATATAGATTAACAGAAATGGGTTGAGTTAAAATGTAAGTAGTAAGCCTGAGCCAATGGCTGAGCACTTTTAATTAATATAACCCTCTGTGTGTTTACTTGGATCTGAGCAGCTGTGGACTGGGCAGGTCACAGGAAAACTCCCAGCTACAGAAAATGAATAGATTTATACACATAAAAATTATATATGGACAACTAACATTAAAGTAGCAATTTTTTAATAGTTGTGAATCCAGGGAGAAGTGGAGTGAGGTAAAACTGTGTTTGGGACATATTGTATGAGAGAAGTATCTATTTTCAATTAAAAATTAAATTTAAAAATGTAGAAATGACTAAGAGAACAATGTACACTAGCAGAAAATACGTATGGACTTAAAATTATCCAAATAAAATTTTAATAAATAACTTCAAATAAACAACTACTTTGAAATCAATGACATTACAGCTATATATGTATTTACAAAACTATTCATAAACTACTTAAAATGTGGGTTGAAGTTTACTCAGTGGCTACCAGCATGTACTTTACATTGATTCCTTAGGTTTTGTTACTACCATCCATACTGGTTTTATATATATGTATATATATATATATATATTATATATATATATATATTTGTGTGTATGTATATATATACATATACATATATATGTATTTTTTATATATACTATCAAGCTTAAGGGGACGTTTAAACCCTCCATTGGCCTCGAGAACAAATAGAAACCCGTAAATGGCCATAGAACAAATAGACACACCTAACTAAAAATAAAACAAAAATCCTTTAAAAAAGGGTCACAATTTGTAATAGCAAATAAAGTTTAAATCTAATAATTCTAAATATGTTAATGGTGATTTTTAAGATTTATATTTTGTATTTGGTGTTTAGCAAATTTTGCAATGTAAATATAGCTGTTGAAGAATTAAATATAAACATTTCATTCTTTTTTATTATTTCTTATTTAATATTTCTAAATATATGCTTTCAAATAATTATACCACCTTCATTAATAAGTAACTTCAGATCATCATCAAAGTACCATATTTTTAATATATAACTTGAGGTAAACATTTTCCTGGGAAGTATTATGTCAAAGTACACAAACATGGAAACTAAAAAAAAAATATTGGTCAAACATCAGGTGTCCATATATGTTTGGATTTATGTTTGGGTCTTCATTTCAATTCCATTAATCAATGTCTGTGTTTAGCCAATACCAGTTAGTTTTTATTACTATAGCTGTCAACCAGGAATGGTCATACCTTCAGTATTTAATTTTTGATTGTTCAGGATTGTTTTAACTATCCTGTTTTTGTTGTGGTTGTTTTGTTTACTCTATGTAGTTGAGAATTGTCCTTGCAATATCTTTAAAGAATTGTGTTGAAATTTTGATGAAGTGTGATCCTAATTAGTCGTATTATGCCAGATGAAGCATGATACCAATTAGTATTATCAATAAAAACCAGGAGTCAGATATTGGGGTGAAAGTGGAAAGATCAGAGAAGCAGAGGAGCAGCCACCAGTGACTTCAGCCAAAAGAGGCCAAGATCCTCTCTCTGCCCTAACTTATCACTTCCTGTCTCCTGTCTGGACATCCCCCCAGACATCCAGACACAATTAGTGGCTAGTTCTGCCTTCTGAATCTAAGTAAGCTTTATTTGTCAGAACACAAACAAAATATCACACAACAGATTGAACTGAATTAGTAGATTGTTTTGATAGGTTGGTCATTTGTTACTCTGTTAATTCTACTGATCCATGGGCACTGGAGATCTTTCCATCTTCTGATATCTTCTTCAAATTCTTTCTTCAGAGACTTGAAGTTTTTAATCATAGAAATCTTTCACTTTCTGGGTTAGAATTACCCAAAGATATTTTATGTTATTTGAAGTTATTCTGAAAGGTGTTGTTTCTCTGAGTTCTTTCTAAGCCCATTAGTCATTTGTAAAAGGAGCAGCTACTAATTTTTCCCAGGTTAATCATTCATGAACCCATTTTGCTGAGAGTATTTATCTGCTGTAGTTCTCTGGTGGATTTTTTATGGTCACTTATGATATCATCCTCAAATAACAATACTTTGATTTCTTCCTATCCAATTTCTAGGTCTTTGATCAGTTGTCTTAATTCTCTAGCTAAAATGTCAATGCAATAGTAAATAGAAATGGATAGAGTGAACAACCTTGTCTTATTCCTGATTTTAGTAGAATTGTTATAAGTTTTTCTTATTCAGTTTGATGTTTGCTATAAGCTTTCATATATATATATATATATATACATATATATATATGTATATATATATATAAATTCCCTTTATGATGTTTAGTTATGCCCCTATACCCCAGACTTCGCCAGGACTTTTACAATATGATGAGCATTGAATATTGTGAAAGGCCTTTTCTGTATATCATCAGATAACCATGGTTGCTTACTTCAATTTGTTTATGTTTTGGAGTACATTGGTTTTCTTATGTTGAACCATTCCTGCATCTGTGGGATGAAGCCTACTTAAGTATGATGGATTGCTGGGGAAGTCTTTCTGTATGCTGTGAATGTGTTGCTCTTATTGATTGACAAATAAAAAGCTGATTGTCCAGTAGCCAAGCAGGAAGTATAGTATAGACGGGACAAGCAGAGAGGAGAATTCTGGGTACAGAAAAGCTGAGTTAGGAGACACTGCCAGCAGCCACTGCCATTAGAAGCAAAATGTAAAATACTGGTAAGCCACAAGCCACATGGCAACTTATAGATTAATAATGGGCTAATTTTAGATATAAGAACTAGATACAGTAGGAAGTCTGCCATGGCCATACAGTTTATAAGTAGTATAAGTCTTGGTATGTTTACTTGGGTCTGAGTGGCTGCAGGAGACTGGTAGACACAGGAAAGCTTCAATTGCAGTGGATGATGGTTTTGGTGTGTTATTGGATTCATTTTACATATATTCTATTAAGAATATTCACACTTATATTCATAAGGGAAAATTGATTGTACTTCTCTTTATTTGTCGAGTCTTCATGTGGTTTGGGTATCCATATAACTGAGTCCAAATAAACTGATGAGGATATTTTGGCAAATGAATGGAGGAGTATTGGCATTAACTCTTCCTTGAAAATCTGGTGGACTTTTATGCTAAAATCATATTGTCCTGGACTATTTAGGGTTGGAAATCTTATAATGACTACTTCAATTTCATTGAAGTTATAAGTATATTTAAATTGTTTATTTGATCTTGATTTAACTTTAGTAAGTAATACCTATTAAGAAAATTATCCGTTTCTTTTAGATTTTCTGATTGTGTGGATGAGAGGGGTTTTTGAAGTATGTCCTCATGATTCTCTGGATTTCATTGATATTTGCTGTTATGTCCCTTTTTTTGTTTCTGGTTTTAATAATTTGAATATTCTCTCTCAGTCTTTTACTTTGTTTGATAAAAGTTTGATATCTTGTGTGTTTCTATTTTCTCTCAAAAAGTCAACTATTTGTTTCATTGATTTTCTGTATTATTCATTTGTTTCTACTTTATTGACTTCATATCTCAGTTTGATTTTTTTTGCCATCTACTTCTCTTGGGTGTGCTTACTTCTTTTTGTTCTAGAGCTTTCATATATGCTGTTATGTTGCTAGTATGAGATGACTTCAATTTCTTTATGCAGGCAAGTAGTGCTATGAACATTCCTCTAAACACCTTTATCACTGTGTAGCATAATTTTGGTTAGGCAGTCTATTCATTGTTCTGAAATTCTAAAGAGCCTTTAGTGTTTTTCTTCATTTATGTCTTGATGCACTTTTTATAGGAGAGAGTTGTTCAGCTTCTGTGAGTTTATAATCTTCCTGTCGTTTCCTTTTTTGATGATGAGCCTGCATTAATCCATGGCGGCCTGATAATATGCAGGGAGTTATTTCAATTTTCTTGTATTTATTGAGACTTACTTCATGTTTGAATATGTGGTCAATATTGGAGAGAGTTCCATAAGGTGTGAAGGTATATTATTTTGTGTTTAGGTGAAATGTTCTGTAAACTTTTAGGATCATTTGCTTTACAGCATCTGTTAACTTCAGTATTTCTGTTTAGGTTTTGTCTGGAGGACTAGTCCATTGGTGAGAGTAGCATATTAAAGTCTTCTACTATCAGTGTGTGGGGGTCGATTTGTGATTTAAGCTGCAGAAGTGTTTCTTTCACAAACCTTGGTGTCCATATGTGTAGGTCGGGTATTTCATCAGGACTGCCAGTCAGCTCTGTCCTGCCAGCTAATGCCCATATACCCACACAGAGACTTATTATTAATTATAAATGCTCAGTCAATAGCTTGGGGTTGTTGCTAACTAGCCCTTACATTTTAAATTAACTCATATTTCTTGTCTAGTCTCTACCACCTGGCAGTACCTTTTTTCAGCACTGCATGTTCATCTCCTGCCTCCTTTGCATCTGCCTGGTGATCCCTCATCTCCAACTTTCTTCTTCCCACAATCCTCTATGCTCCAAAAATCCTTCCTAACTGTTGACCATTTACAATTTTATTAAACCCATCTGAGTGACAAATCTTCACAGTGTGCAAAATGTTTATTCCACATAATATGTTTAGGGCACAGATGTTAAGAATTGAAATGTCATATACTGGATTTTTCCATTGATGCATATGTAGCACCCCACCATATCCTTTGATTAGTTTTGGTCTGAAGTCTGTTTTATTATACATTTAAATAGCTACACTGTTTTGCTTTTAGGTCCATTTATTTGTTATATTTATTCTAATATTTACCCTGAGGTGTACCTTTGATGTGGAGGTGTGTTTTATGGAAGTAGCAGAAGGATGGATCCTGGTGTATTTTTACTGGGTAATTGAGACCTTTGACATTGAGAGATCTCAATGACCAAGGATGGCTTATAGCTATTATTTTGTTGTTGTTGTTGTTGTTGGTTGTGGTTGTGTATGTGTGTGTGTGTGTGTTAGCTTCTATGTGAGCGTGTGTGTGTGTGTGTGTGTGTGTGTGTGTGTGTGTGTGTGTGTTAGTGTCTGTGCTTGATGGCGGCGGGGGTGGGGAGGGAGATGCATTTCTTTTCTTTTGGTTTTGCAGCTATGAGATTACTATGTTTGTGTGGGAGTAATTTAACTCCTTACGTTGGTATTTTCTTCCTAACACTTTCTGGGTGGCTGGATTTATTCAGATATCTAGTGTTTAAATTTGAATTTCTCATGGAATATTATATTTTTCATCTTTGGTTATTAAAATTTTGATGGGTATAGTAGTCTGGCCTTGATTCTATGGTCTCCAAGAGTCTGCAGTACATTTGGCTTTTAGACTCTCCATTGGGAATCCAGAAATAATTTTAATAGGGCTGCCTTTATATGTTACTTGATCTTCTTCCCTTGATGCTGTTTATATTATTATTCTGTTCTGTATGTTTAGTGTTTTGATTATTGTGTGGCAAGATTACTTTCTATTCTAGTTCCATCTATTTGATGTTCTGTATACTTCTTATATCTGTATAAGCATCTTCTTTTTATTCTTAATTTTTTCAAATTTATTCTCTTATATATTGCATTGAACTGGAATTCCCCTCCCCAGTTCCTCCCTCCATGTCCTCTCCTGCCCCCATATACTCCTTATCCATTTCTCTTCAGAAAAGTTCAGGCCTCCAGTGGATACCAACCAAGCATGACATATCAAGTTGCAGTAAGACTAGGCACTTCTCATATTAAGTCTGGATGAAGCAACCTAGTATAATGAAAAAGGTCTCAAAAGTGTCAAAACAGTCAGAGACAGCCCCTGTTCTCATAGTTAGGAGTCCCACAAGAAGAACAACCTACACAGCTGTAATGCAGAGGACCTAGAGTGGTTCCATGTAGGTTCCCTGGTTGTCCATTCAGTCTCTGTGAACTCTTAAAGACCCAGGTCTTGTGTGTTTTCTTGTGGTATCCTTGACCTCTCTGTCTCCTATAACACTTTCTGACCCTTTTCCACAGGATTCCCTGAGCTATGTTTATTCTTC
Source organism: Peromyscus leucopus (assembly GCF_004664715.2). Taxonomy (NCBI): domain Eukaryota; kingdom Metazoa; phylum Chordata; class Mammalia; order Rodentia; family Cricetidae; genus Peromyscus; species Peromyscus leucopus. Next base: position 63,709,902 of record NC_051066.1, read on the forward strand.
TCTCATGTAATACCTCTCAACTGAAGATGGAGAAATGGCTGATCTATTAAAGGCTAGACTCACAATCACACTCTTTCTTTAGTTTATGTAAATTTTTCTATGCTTTTATTGAAAATATTATGGGCTTTTAAGCTTTGATTCTTCTCCTTCCTCTATCTCTACTAGTTTTAGGTTTGGTATTTTAATAAAGTTCCACATTGCCTTGATGTTTTTTGTGTCAGGAATATTTTAAATTTAACATTTTCTTTGACTTGTGTATCCATTTATTCTGTCATATTTTCAGTGCCTGAGATTCTCTCATCTATCCCTTTTAATCTGTCAGTGAATATTGGCTTTGTTATTCCTGCTCAAATTGCTAAATTTTGCATTTCTAAAGTTCCTCTAGTTTCTTCTCAGATTCCCATTTCCTCCCTGTATTTTCAGATAGCATAATGGTTGTGTGTTACCTGTTTTCCTGGTTTTCTCAGCTCTTTTGTATACAGGGAATGCTGTTGGTGTTGAAGGCTGGCTTTCTGTCAGACAAGGTCTGTGGTGAGCAGGAGGTGCCTGCAGGATATGGAGGCTGAGAGATAGCAATGTGTGAGGGGAGGGAGCTTGGAAGGGGATGGTCTGTGGGATCCACAGGAGATATGATCATTCTTAAGAATTTTCACTCTGTCCAGAAGGGAAATCTGGGGCAGGATGGGAGCTCTTGTCCAGAAGGGAAGTCTGGGGCAGAATGGGAGCTCTCTCTGGTCCAGAAAGGAAGTCCCAGGGCAGGACGGGAGCTGGGGGTCTGTCTCTAAGTCTCATGAAGTGGCTGAGGTCTCGGGCAGATGGGTGTGAGGGCAGGGCATGGAGATTGCAGTGTCTGCCAGGGGTCTTAGAGAAGAGGATCCTTCCTGGTAGGGCTAGAAGGGAACCTGTCCGGTGGCCAGAACCTGGGGCCAAGTTGGGCAGGGCTTCCCTGGAGTGGCTGGTGCCCAGGGATGGGGTCTAGGCTGACCCCGGACACTCACCTCTGGTCCAGAAGGGAAGTCCAGGGCAGGACACAATGGAATACTACTCAGCAGAGAAAAACAATGAAATCATGAGGTTTGCAGGCAAATGAATGGATCTAGAAAAAAAAAATCATCCTGAGTAAGGTAACCCAGACTCAGAAAGACAAACATGGTATGTACTCACTCATAGGAGAATACTAGATGTGGAACAAGGATGATTGGACTGCTACTCACATCACCAGGGAGGCTACCTGGAAAACAGGACCCCAAGAAAGACATGGGGATCACCCAATGACAGAAAAATGGATGAGATCTACATGAACAACCTGGATGTGAGTGGGGGTAATGAAGGGCGAGGGTCAAGGAAAAGAGAGCTTGGAGGAGTGGGAGATCCCAGCTGGATCAAGAACAGAGAGGGAGAACAAGGAATATAGACCATGATAAATGAAGACCACATGAGAATAGGAAGAAGCAAAGTGCTAGAGAGGCCCACAGAAATCCACAAAGATATCCCCACAATAGACTGCTGGCAATGGTCGAGAGACAGCCAGAACTGACCTGCTCTGGTGATGGGATGGCCAAACACCCTAATTGTCGTGCTAGAAACCCCATCCAACGACTGAGGAATCTGGATGCAGACATCCATGGCTCGGCCCCGAGTGGAGCGCCGGGGAGTTTAATTAGCGAGAAAGAGGAGGGTTTATATGAGCGAGAATTGTTGAAACCAAGGTTGGATAAAGCACAGGGAAAAAGAGCCAAACGAATAGAAACACATGAACTATGAACCAATGGCTGAGGTCCCCCCAACTGGATCAGGTCCTTTGAATGGGTGAGACAGTTGATTGGCTTGATCTGTTTGGGAGGCATCTAGGCAGTGGTACCAGGTCCTGTGTTCATTGTATGAGTTGTCTGTTTGAAACCTGGGGCTTATTCAGGGATGCTTGGCTCAGTCTGGGAGGAGGGGACTGGACCTGCCTGGACTGAGTCTACCAGGTTGATCTCAGTACTCTGGGGAGGCTTTGCCCTAGAGGAGGTGGGAATGCGGGGTGGGCTGAGGGGAAGGGGATGGGGGCGGGAGTGGGGAGAACAAGGGAATCATGGCTGATATGTAGAAATGAATTGTATTGTAAAATAAAAAAAATGAAAAAAATATATTATATAAAAAATAATTAAAGAAAGTTCCCATGAGGGGAAAATAACCAATACAACAACAATAAAACAAATCTAAAAAAAAAAAAGAATTTTCACATACCTTCTTAAAGACTCAAAAGGTGCCAAGCAACTAACCAAAACAAGCAACTAACCAAAAGCATGGTTTTTCTACTATGCATTTGAGATTATATAATTTTTTGTTAATAAAGATATACAATGTCCGACAAAATTAAAATATTTTAAGTGTCTCAAATAAAGATAGTTACTAATCATTTCGAAATGGAATTAAATAAAGGAGGGAGGAGCAAAACTTTCTTGAATGAAACAGAAAATCTAAAAAAGGATTCAGGTTTTCAATCTGTATTCTATGATGGCATTGTTTATGATGAGCCAACATCATGTCTTTGGGAAACATTTCCTAGAGAATCCTCAATGATGAGTTTCTTGGACTAAAAACATGTAATTTGAAGAAAATTCTTTTGTTTTTAGAATATACATCATTCCAATAAATTGCTGTGTTCCCCTCAGGGTCTCATACACAAATGTTATGTAAACAAGATTTATATTCCTGAAAAAATATTCAATTAACAATTGTTTAAATATATGACAAAATCAGACCAATATATCAAGAGTACTTTTATTAGCTACGGTTCCTATGTTTGGGAAAAAGCCCCATAGTATGTAGATAAGGGACAGCACTAACTGAATTGGGAGTTTGTAATAAAAAGCGGTGGTTTGGAAGTAGTATATTTAGGGTGCAATGGGAGGTAGATTTGATCTTACTTCATTGTATACATGTATGAAAATCTCAATTATAAAGAGAACTTCAAAAAAGAAAGACCTTAATTCTTGATCACATGTGACCTTGAATCAAATATACTTGTCCAAAAACTTCAACAAATATAATTAAAACTTTGTTTTAAAGAAAGCCATCAAATGATTTCAGTCATAAAACAAAAGAAAATGCATTTGTTTATGTAATTTGTGTTTACTATCACAAGTTTTTAGGGAGAAAACAGAAAATAATGCTGTCACCTAAGACAATAGTTTTGTAAAGATATTTTATGATTTTTCAGTCCCCAAGTTTAATTTAAAAGCATGTAGAACAAAACATGAAAACATTGTTTTCATTTATATTAAAGTAAAACATATGTCATGATTTAGGATATGGGTATTGACTATAATTAAAAGGATGTGACTACCAAATAAGAAGTGAATGGCAAATTATGTTGAAAAAAGGAGGGAATCAGTTTGATTGAAAAAGCAAGAAGGGAAGTAATAGGGTGGTAATATGATCAAAATACGTTATCTACATGCTCAAAATGTCATAAAGAAACCTGTCACTATGTGTGTATTATATGCTAGTAAACATTAAGTGTAAATAATTTAATTTAAAAATTAAAATTAGAAAATATTACCATTATTAATTAGGTAAAATACATTCCTCATTATTCCCATATTGTATCTAAATATCGAGAATCTTGCCATATATTCGAAAACACCAATTAACATGTTTTGTTGAAATTTACAATAAGAAACATTTTTTGTTGTTGTTGATAAATTTCATGTCTATCTACATACTGAATCAGACAGGAATCTGGAGGCGAGCACTGAAGCAGAGGCCAAGGAGAAATGCTGCTTACAACCACACTCAGCCTGCTCTCTTATCCCAGTCAATACCACATAATCAAGTATGGCTTCATCCATAGTGGGTTGGGCTATCCCACATCAATCAATAATTTAAAGTGCTTTTGGCAAATCGAATGGAAACAACTCTTTAATTGAGATTCCCTCTTGAAAGTGACTTTATGTGTCAAGTTGACAAAAGCTAAAGAGCATGCCTACTAAAAACATGTCCTTAACAAACTCCTACTTGGATTCCCCCCCCCCTTTTTTTGACTCACTGAGCTAAATTACAGCCAGTTGTGTGAGCAACAGTGAACAATTATTTAGTGGATCATGGGCACTTTATTGCTTTATTGAAGAAAATGACATATCTCACCTCAGTATCCTTTAACTATCTACGATCCTGCACTAAGGGGTAGGTCTCATGAGACTTTCACTCTTTCATACTTAAAGAGTGAAGGTTCAAATCTAATGCTGGTCTTGTCAAATAAACACAGATACAGTGTGTTCATAAGTACAAATTCAAATTATGTCCAAGAGGCATGGGTTCACAGGATTCTTCTCAAACCTCTCAGCCTTACATTCTTTCTGATTCTTCTTCCAAAATGTTCCTTGAGCCTTGGGAGGGATGATGTCTTGTTTAGTGATGACCAGGCCACAGTTATATTATCTACATTTACACCAACAGTTTCTGCAAAGACTGTTGCCCACCACCAAAAGACTCTTCACTTATAAAGGCTGAGAGCCACACTAATCTACTGGTATAAGGATAGATATTCAAAGAGGATACAACACCCCGTGTCTATTTAGCAAAACAACAACAACAAAAAAAAAAAAAAAAAAAAAAAAAAAAAAAAAAACAGTACTAAATTCTTCTCTCTGGCTCATGATCTCCCCAACCATAGGCTCCTGACAGTTTACAAAATTAACCATGAATTTCTTCTGTAAAGCAGTATTTAAAACCAAGGAGAACATTCTTGGTTCACCCCATAAGCACCATGTTTGTGTTGTACTAGTGAACACATCTTGTGAAGAAAGTCATCATTTTGCCTCCTGTGGTCCACAGGTATGTAAGAGCCCTGATGACTTTTCTCCCTATCTGCTTAGAGATTTCCAGCATGTGAAAATCACCCAGTACTGTGGAAAGTGCAAAGTAACAGACAGCTTGATTTCTCACTGTCCTAAAACCCACATGTCTGATATCTTTAGCAATAGCATCCTAAGATGTATTTTTGGTGGGAACCGAATGCTGTGCTACTGAGGGGGACCCTGTGTGATCCTTCCTGACCACAAGCTCATACAGAGGTAAACAACATTTGATCCTGAAACTTTCATTTAATAACTATTGGCTTCTGGCAATCATGTTACTTAGCCATTTATTTTGCCTCCATTTAAAATCATTTTAATAAATCAACATTTTTATTGATGTTTTAATATATTAAAATATATTAAATACAATAGGTATCCACAGCCTTTTCCTATGTTCTTAACTTTGGTAAATTCTAACTCCACACTTGACCCTCTCCTTCCTGCCCAGACCATGCCCAGCTAAGCCTTCTAAACCTGGTATTCTTCCCCACTACTTTCATATCACATGTGTTTTGCTATCCCCCTACCTTTAAGACAATTTTACCCTTCTTCATCTAGGTACCTCTGTTTCATTTCCTAGACTTTATAGGCACTCCAAATTTTAAAAATTAGTCTAAGCATTGAAAGAAAGAAAGGATTTCTATGCTCTGGAGAACACCCAACGTTTGTTAATCTGGACCTATGTCACTTCTCTTAGTATGCCGTTTTGAATTTCACCAACTTTTCTCTTAGTTCCATAAATTTATTATTCACAGATGAATCAAATTCAATTGTATATATGCACTACAATTTCTTAATCTGTATACCCGTTGTTGGACACCTAGTGTGGCTCCATAAACTGTCTCTTTCAACTTGAAGAGCAAAGATACTTAATGTTCTCTGTAGGGGGGATATGGAATATTTAAAGCATACTCAGTACTGACATATTTGGGTAAGTCCTATTTCTAGTTTTACTATAAAATTCCACATATAAGTGTCTCTACAAGTGTACAGGCACAGAAACAATGAACAATTTTCCACTTTTCCCAGGATCACACCAGCACTGATTTTCATGATATTATATATTTGACTAGAGAAAGAGATAATCTAAAAGTGGTTTAATTTCCCTTTTTGTTTCTGATGCCTAAGAGTGTTGACCATGTTAAAAGTACTTATCAGTAATTTGTATTTATTTTTGAGAACTCTACCTTGAAGGTTTTTTTTTTTTCTCACTTCATTGTATATCTGGATTTTAATCTTCTACCAGATGTCTATTTGTCAAAAACTATTGAACTATTGGTAGGCCTTTAATTCCAGGGGCCCTCCCTTACCAGAATATAATAGACAGTGAAGGACCAAGCTATCTAAGACCATAATTTTGTTTGAAATTTTCTTTTGTTTTTAAAAGTAGAAATAAATCTGTGCATGAGCATATACATAAAATTTATTAAAATAACAAAGAATATTTGAAAATCTCTGTAGAATCAATTAGTAAATTTAATGATGATTAGCAAGATGCAAATCTCCATTGGGAAAGTTTTACATTAAACCACAGCCACACAAAGGTTTTAAAGCATTCAAATAAATGTCAGTCAGTTAAAAGGTTCAGTAAACTCATTGACCATTGTGAATTCTATGTCATATATTATAACGTTATAAGATGTTTAGTGAAGAAAACATTTAAGGAAAAAAGTATTTTATTAGTCTTAGAAAGTTGTCAATTTTAGTGATATTCTGGTCATTCTTCTCAGCTGCTTATCAGAATTCCATAATATTCCAGGTTGTTGATAATAAATATTCTTATCCTAACCCAGCTGCACAATTTACTTTGAGTACTCAAATGTTAATGCTCCAAAATCTAACAGGAAATTGGGTATGCTTTTAGAATGCATCTTGTTAATGTGATTCTGCATCCAACAAACACATGGCTCAGGGAAGTCCAAAAACCAAAGAACACTTGATCCAAAGGGCTCCATTTGAAGTCCAAGCATCTCAAAGCACAACATCAGAGATACCCCAGCAATCTCAGTGGTTATGAATAACTGTTCTGTTGATGTTATACATAGTTCATTTTAGTGACTAAGAGATGCATGAGATTTTGATATAGCTAAACACTGTTTTTTATATTTTACTGGGATAGAAATGATCTACAATTACCCATATATTTATTATGAACTATCCAAATAAAAAATTAATAAACAATTACAGATGTAAGGCTACATTAACATATTGGCAAAAACATTATATTCATTTTTACAATAATACATATTTGTTAGCAACTACTAACAAATATGCATTTTTGTAAATTTGAGAGAAATCAAGTACTGTAAAATAAATACCCACTTGCTTAGGAGCCACATTTTATGATGACAATTGAGAGCTTAATGTCATCCAAACTACATTCTTCACAACCTTGTTTCTTTTGAGATGCTATTCAAAATAGGGAAATTAGAGGGAATGATGGGAATTATATTTTATGTTTATTTAAAAAAGGATTTCCAATGCAAAAAATAGTCCATGTAGAGTTAAATATAAGAAAAAAAACTATACTCAGCATTTTCTATTTAGTATTTCTCAAGGTGAAACTTCAGAGAAATTTTCTTGATGAAATTATACAGATCATCTAAAAATCCACACAAATTTTGAAATTAAAAAAATATTCTAAAGCCTGGCTGTGATGTCACATGCCATTGATCCCAGTCCTAAGGAGGCAGAGGGGTAGATCTCTGTGAGTTCAAGGACAGCTTGGTCTACAAAAGCAAGTTCCAGGATACCCAGGGCTACATAGAAAATCCCTGTTTCAAAAAAACCAAAAATATTAAATAATCCTCAGTACTTATATTTAAACAATTTTATGAAAATGAATCCATGACATTTTAATTTAAATAGTAAAAGTATCAATTTAAAATAATATTTGCAGTTTATAATTTATGATATGAAATATGGGAGTGAGCTGTCATTGAATTGACTTATGAAAAGAAACTAAGAAAGGAGTCTTTCTGTTGTTCAGAAAGAAAGCCTACTTGCTCAGGAACTTCATTTTATGATGACAAATGAGAGCTCATTAGCTTCCTAACTGCATCCTTCACATCTTTATTCCTAAGACTGTATATCAATGGGTTGAGCATGGGGATGATGACTGTGTAGAATACTGAGGCCACCTTGACCAGAAGCCAGGAACTTTTGGTAGTGGGAACGCAGTAAAGACAAATAATAATGCTATGGAAAATGGTGATGGTAGTGAGGTGGGAGGCACAGGTGGAGAAGACTTTGTAGCGTCCCCCTGTTGCAGGCATTTTCATGACAGTGATGACAATGAAGACATAAGAGGTGAGAATAATCATCAGACTGCTTAGCTCATTGAATGTGGCAAAGATGAAAATGACCTTCTGGCTGATGTAGGGGTCAGAGCAGGCTACAGCAACAATGGCATCATGCTCACACACAAAGTTATTTATGAACTTGGTCCCACAGAAGAATAAGGTCAACATAAAGTGTATGAATACAAAGGAACAGGTTATACCCCATGAGTATGATGCAGCGACCAGTGAGCAGCAGAGCTTTGGAGACATAGCCACTGTGTAGAGGAGAGGGTTGCACACTGCCACAAACCTGTCATAGGCCATCACTGCCAACATGAAGGTTTCTGTCACCACAAATATGCATGCAAAGAAGAATTGCATGATACAGCCTGTGAAGGAGATCCTTCTGTCTTCCACAATCAAGTTTTCTAAGAGTTTGGGAGTCACGACAGTAGAGTAACAGAAATCCACAAAGGACAGGTGACTAAGAAAAAAGTACATGGGGGTGTGGAGCTTGGGGTTGAGCCTGATGATGGCAATCATGCCCAGGTTTCCCAGAACAGTGACTGTGTATATGGTCAGGAAGAGGAAGAACAGGGGCAACTGGAGATCTGGGTACTCTGAGAAGCCCACTAGGATGAAGTTCACTGCAGAAGACTCATTTTCAAGAATACTATAGAGAAAAGAGGAAAGGTCCATTGGTCAAGTTAAGAACTAGTGTTTGTAATAGAGAAGAATAAGAAAAAATGCAGAACAATTTTATGGTTACTACGTACTCTGACTAAAAATACAACAGTTTTTTAAAATTTTTTTAATATTTTACTTATATAGCTAATGCAATGAACAATTTTTCAGCTTAATGCATTGTAAAGATAATTAAGGCAGTAATAAAGAATTCTAAATTTTCCAAGCTATATTTTAATACAAAATTGCCACTACTATTATAGACATCTGTGTTCCTGAGAATGGCCCCTCTAACCACTAGTTTGAATTTGAAAGCAGAACACTATCCTTTCGTAGTAAATAGACATTACCATTGTCCACAGTTTGCTTACTGTTGTACTACCCCCATTAATTCAAAGCTTAAAGTAAAAATATGAAAGTGGTTTTCTGGGAATTCAGTGCAAGAGCTTACAAATGCTCAAGGATCATAAGTGGGTATCTAGCCTGGGCTACATATGACTGTTTCTGAGAAAAGTAAAGAACACAGAAAAGTAAATGTTAATCTTTTTTTCATAATAATCTAAATTTGTATTTGGAGTCTTTTTCTATATTTACAATTTCAATCTATTTTGAATATCAAGTAACATAACTTTAAAACATAATTTTACTGTTCTCTGGCTATGTTTAATAAAGTTCTATAAGGTTTATTCTTAGATTACTATTATCCATTATAATGTGATCAAAGAAAAATGTATGCTGGGCATGTTGTGGGAAAATGGTTAAAAGTAATAGTGAATGAATAGGCTAATGGCTTCTCAAGATGCTAAAATAATGTACTGATGAATGCTGAGTTCTAAACATTTTATTGATGTAGCACATCCTGTGGGGATCAGAAAAATTTTTGGAATAAGAAAGACTGTAAGAGTTCAAAGGCAGGTATCAGGGGTGGTAATGCTCTCTTCTGGGCATGACACTGCTGTGTCAAGCATAGCTACTGTTATTTGTTCTGGCTCTGTACAAACTGAAGCTGTCAATAGGCTTGGGTCAGAGGAGAGTTTATAGGGCTAAACTCTCTGAAAAATTATAAACAAATGTTGGATTCTGGGGTAGAAATAATCAGTTTGGTAACAAACAATGAGCCCATCAGACTCCAATGCATAGTTCCAAACTCTTCGCCATACAAAATGTCTTAAAACCAGAAGGGCAGAAAACAAAATAAGTCAAAACCTTAGAATGAGGACAAGAACTCGTACAAAGAGGTTGATGAGAGGGATGAAACTGATACCAGAAAGTCAGTGTTGTGGGAATAAACAGAATGCACTACACATGTATGATATTGTCAAAGAAAAACCTTAGCCAGTCAAAATAGTTTATGTGACATTTTGAGAGTAATATACATCATCATGCTGGTCTGACCGTCATTACTTTAAGGACTTCAAATGTTTAAGGAATGAGGCATGAAATCTACATTGTTATGACTTCCTGAAACCACCAAACTCTACATATTTAATTATGTTACAACTGGCACAATCTTCTCAAACCTGGGAATATTTGACAAGTTATAATGTACATATTCATCTGAGGAAATTTAGTTTTCTCTTCTGTTCTCAATATTCTCATGCATTATTGAATCTCTCTCTGTGATAGGTATTACCCAGTGCATCCATCTCCTCTGTACATAGTCAAGAAAAATGTTGCTACTTTTCCATTTTTAAAAATTATTGACTTTTGATTTCTTTTAGTTTTTCTTAGACCAGATCTCATGTAGCTCTGTCTGGGCACAGTTGATGCAAATTCCAGCATAGTTAAAGATGGCCTTGTAATCCTTATCTTCCAGCCTCCACCCTCTGAGTGCTGAGAGTATAACCCATGCTAACATAGAATCCTTGAAATCTTCTTTTAAAAGGGTAGGATGTATATTGTTGGTCTCACTTGCCTCCAGAGAGTTGTTATAAATTGCATTTTCTTTATTTTAACTAGTATGTTATAGTTTGTATTTTATTTTATTTTTTTACTAGTATGTTTTTTTTTCCTTGATTGATGCACTGAAAATATCCACTAGAAAACCATAAAGGAATCAATCAAGAGTACTAAGTATTTTTCTTAGGGAAGAAATTTGAATTTAAAGTTGTTGAGATCCACAAATATGGATTTCCCTTGTAAAACATACTAAGGTTCCTCATTCAAATAAAATAACAGAACTTAATCAACTCACCTAAATACAGAGGGCCCCGAGTGATGCATTTACTTAAGAATTATTTGTTGAGATTAATGAGCTACAAAATTCTTCTTGAGTACAAGTTAATACATAGAAACAGTGCTGAAAGAATTTCTTTCAGCAGTATATTTTAGTGAGTGTTTTAAATGAAGTTTAGCCACTCTCTTAGACAAACTCAAATATACCAGACCAAACACTGTATCTAAAAATTAAATACTGGTTGCAAACTTTGGAACAAATATATGTCATCAAGGCCTTGAGGATCAGGACACTAGGGAATTTCACTGAAAAATTGCCCAGGAGGCTGCAGTTTGAACAATTAGATGTAACACTGTCCCATGTGATTGTGTGTTATATCTCCTAAGCCCTGGGGAATTTGTATTATCAGCTGTTCTCTGTAATCATAATGAATATGTATTGACTTTAATGGATATAAAATGCAGAAAAGCACAGGGAAGAAAAGCTAGTAACCATAGTCCTGGAAATCATTTATATATATACACATATATATGTATATATTATATACATTATATACACACATGTATGTAGTATATCATATATATAAAACAATACATGTGTATTATATGTAATACACATAATATATAATGTCACTAATATATATAATTTTATATATAACTAAAAATATTATATATAAGTAATATATGTCTGCACGTAATATATAATAAAAATTATAAATATACACACACAAACCCTATGACCCTTAGCTGTCTTGGACATGTGCTTTTTGACTTCCGGGATTATTTTTATCGAATTCTCTCACAAATATGTAGATATTATTAGGGCCCATCAAATGTCAAATTTTAAAGACATGATCTTGTTCCTTTTTAAAATTTTATTTATTTGTTTATTTTATGTGTATTAATGTTTTGTCTGCATGTCTGCCTGTGCACAGTATGTATGGCTGGTACCCATGGAGGTCAAAGGAAAGCTTGATATACCTTGGCATAGGATTTACAGGTGATTGTGAGCTGTCATGTGAGCACTGGGAATTTAACCTGGGTCCTCAGCAAGAGCAGCTAGTGTTCTTAAACACTGAACTATCTCTCCAACCTTCCCTTACTCTTTTGTGCATGTATAAGTGTGTCTGAGGGCAAAGGAAGTTACATGCATGTGAGTTCCAATGCCCTCATAGATCAGAGTGTCTTATGCTGTAATTCTAGATACAGATAGACAATATTGGGTCTTTTGGAAGGGTAAGATGTGTGATTAACCAATGAGCCATCTTTCTTGCCACATAATCTGATTTTTATATCTCATCAAGTTATATTCTGATGGATTAGTTTGATATATAAATAAATATAGGTAATAAAGGCCATAATCAGGTGGAGAAACATATCAAAACACTTGTATTATAATGATCCAAATAATTCTATACATATTAAATGATATCATAAAGATTTTACACATTGATGAATTTTAAACAATAAGGCAGTTTTAAGTCCCTAACAGAAATATGTATCCCATTTTATAAAATGTTTGAATTTGATTTTTACTAGTATTTCTGCATTTATGTAGATAAGAACCACAGGCTATAATAACTGAAATGCAAAGAAAAATCATGTCTGGAATATTCCTTTCTCAGATTCACATGTTTAAGGCGTTTAAACTTACTATCTTGAGTATTTATCTCAATAAATGAGTAGATCAAAGCCATAATGACCTAATATCTCCCTACAGTAAATATGCAAATAACAGAAAAAATGCACCAAAGCTAAAGAAAATGTATAGATTTGTAAAAGTACACAACTTTCATGAAAGTAACAACATTCTAAAGAAACAAAGTAGACTAGTGATAAATGCATATGCATCTATTGTATCCAAATAACAATTTCAAGAAATAACTACAGATATGCAACTACTTTATAATAAACACATTATAGCTTTGTGAATATATTCAAAGATATTTTTGATATCTTTAAATGTAAGATGTGAGCAGAAGTGATTACTCAGTGGCTAAGACATAAACACACACACACACAGCACACATACATCTAATTAAAAATAAAACAAAAATCCTTTTAAAAGAAACACAATATATAATACCAAGTAAAATATAAATCTACTAATTCAAATATTATAAAGATTATTTATGAGGTTTATATTGTGCATTTGTGTTAAGCAAAATGTCTAGTATAAAAATATCCCTTGAAGAATAAATGTAAGGGTTTTCTTTATTTTTGTCACTGCTTATTGAATAGCTCTAAATATTTGCATGCAAATTATCACACAAACTTCCTTGAGTTGTTTCAGATCTTCTGAAAAGTCCTATATTTGCAACATATAACTTGAGTTAAACATTTTCCTGGGCAGCATTATATTAAACTATACAAACATGGAAACATACAAGAAAATATTGTTCATAAAATATTTATGGATAATAACCTAAACTTCATTCTCTAATAATATTTACAGTTTGAAAGTTGTAATGTATATTTTTATGAAGTGATATTGGAGTGATTTATAGAAAGAAACTGAACATATAGACTCTTATTGATTTTTGTACCAGACCATAAGACTTTAACATAAAAACCTCATCTTCCTAGAACCGTACTTTACAATGACAAATGAGAGCTAATAAGTTTCTTTACTGATTCCTTCACATCCTTGTTCCTGAGGCTGTATATCATTGGGTTCAGCATTGGGATGATGACTGTGTAGAATACTGAGGCCACCTTGACCAGAAGCCAGGAACTTTTGTTGGTGGGAACACAGTAGAGAAAGAGGATGGTACCATGAAAAATGCTGATAGCAATGAGATGGGAGGCACAAGTAGAGAAGACTTTGTAGAGCCCCCCTGTTGCAGGCATTTTCATGACAGTGATGACAATGAAGACATAAGAGGTGAGAATGATCATCAGACTGCTTAGCTCATTGAATGTGGCAAAGATGAAAATGATCTGCTGGCTAATGTAGGGGTCAGAGCAGGCTACAGCAACAATGGCAGCATGCTCACACACAAAGTTATTTATGAACTTGGTCCCACAGAAGAACAAGGACAGAAGTATATGAATATAAAAGAACAGAGTATAGCCCATGAGTATGATGCAGCGACCAGTGAGCAGCAGAGCTTTGGAGACATAGCCACTGTGTAGAGGAGGGGGTTGCACACTGCCACAAACCTGTCATAGGCCATCACTGCCAACATGAAGGTTTCTGTCACCACAAATATGCATATGAAGAAGAACTGCATGACACAGCCTGTGAAGGAGATCCTTCTGTCTTCCACAATCAAGTTTTCTAAGAGTTTGGGAGTCACGACAGTAGAGTAACAGAAATCCACAAAGGACAGGTGACTAAGAAAAAAGTACATAGGGTTGTGGAGCTTGGGGTTGAGCCTGATGATGGCAATCATGCCCAGGTTTCCCAGCACAGTGACTGTGTATATGGTCAGGAAGAGGAAGAACAGGAGCAACTGGAGATCTGGGTACTCTGAGAAGCCCACTAGGATGAAGGTCACTGCAGAAGTCTCGTTTTCAGGTATACTATAGAAAAAAAGAAAGGGGCCATCTGTCAAGGTAAGAACTAATATTTGTAATGAGAAGAATTAAACAATTACTGAGTAGTTTGACAACTACTATTGAAACTACCAGTGCTTCATCTAATTTTAATACCCTGTTACATAACTCATATTCTATAAACTGATATTATTTTCTGATTTAATTTATTGGAAAAAAAGTATCTTGATGAAAGGAAATATTTGCTAAATATATTTATAGAAAGTGATTCAGTACTATCACCTACAGTTAGCTTCCTGAAAAGGTCCATTCTAACCACTCCCATTATTTTAACCAAAAATGAGGTAGGACGTGTATTTGAGGAAATATACACCATAAATTCCAAAACATTTCATGTCTTTAATTACTACCATTATTTTTGTGTTAGAAAATACTATATGCTATGATTCTCAGTAGTTGGGATGTAAGAAAGAAATGAGGTGCTTTTGAAGCTAGCCTATGGTATAAAATACGACACTGTTTCAAAAAAAAAACCTAAAAAGTAAACAAATTTCTTATTACATGCTAACTTTAGTATAATATAAGTCTTTTAAAATTTGCTTTTCGATGTTATTTTTACAATTTGAAACATATTATTTAAGCATATTATGGATATATACTATGGCAATATATAATATATTTAAATTCTTGTTGAATTTGAATTCATTGTGTTTTGTGTAGAGCCAAATGCAGGCTTTGTCTGTCATGACATAACAGTTAAAAAGAAAGAGTGAATATAAAGCTAGTTTTTTTTCCCTCAGTTTGATATGTTTCTGAAAACAGGAAATTCAGACACAATAACCACTGAGATATACTAGACATGCAATCATCTTTTAAGACACTGAAGAAAATGCATTCTTGAATTTTAAAGATTTATCAAAATAACTATTGAAACATACCTAATATTCCTGGATGCTTTTAGTTGCATCCTGAACAGTAAGAGGAGGATGCTACTAATATGAAATGAAGTTTATGATGACATAAAGGTTATAAAATACACCATGATGGAGAGCAGATAAACATCACTGAGTTCATCAAGCTTTGAGTTATCTTTTTGTTGTTTTATTTTTAATGAACTATACAGTTCTCAGAATCAGGCCCACACATGGACAGCTGTCAGTAGTAGCTGCCTTTGGGAATCGATTATACAAAATCCTCTCTTCCTGAACCTGTGAACCTGATACTACAGAAGCTCATCTGGGAACCTAGCCAAGGAATTCATGTCTTCCTAGCCTCTTTACTCTTGTTTGTCCTTTCTCTGGTTCCTCTAGGCTTCTAATTGTGGTAATAGTATCTGCCAAAAGAAAATACCAAACAATTCCTAGATAACACTCATCAGTATTAACAACAATATTTCTAGATTCTAGTCATTTCTCACACATTTCTATGATTTTAGAACAGTCTATGTAACACTGTGAGGATAATTTATATCACCACTATAACCTTCTGGTGAAGATTTAATGCATTTAACTGTTTTATTTTTGAAACTTATAATCTACAATCTCCTGACCTTTCTAATACTATCCAGCTAAACAGTTTGAATCTCGGTACCATCAATGCAGACTTCTATTATCCTTATGGATTTATCAACCTGATATATTAAACATCATATCCATATCAAATGTTAACTTTTCTATCACATTCACAATACTATGATACATTACTGTACCATGATCCATGGCAAACTGCCTCTTCTCTGTATGTAGGCAAACAATAAGGTTTTTAGCTCTCAATTACAAAACCTATATTCTATTTCTTTTCTTTTTCACTTTTTTTCTGATACAAGGTCCATAAATTTCAGGCTGACCTTAAACTCTCTTTCTATTCAAAACTGACCTCACATTCACAATTTAGTTGAGGGAGGCCTTGAAATGTGGAAGGTGGCCTTGAAATTCTGATCCTCTCCTGTACCTTCTGCATGCTGGGATCAAAGACCTGAAGAACTATATATTACTCAATGACTTTTTTATTATATGTGTTTTTTAGAGTAAACTGTTACTTTCCATTACCTCCTCAGAGACTGTAGTAATTTAAAGGTGCATTTAATAATTTACTGATATTTAAAATGTTGATTCCATTGATTAATACATAGCACATATGAAAGTAGAAAACTAAGTAAGATCAGGATATAGTATACCTTTTTCTTAGTGACAGTTTCCTTATTTCATTTGAGGGTTTTAGGGTCTATTGTTTTTCCCTGAAAATGTAGCATTGGAATGAAACAGCAGAACAGAATCAACTCACCCAAACCTGTGGGCCTCTGAGAAATACATTTACTGAAGATGACTTTGCTAAGAGTTGTGAAAGCCTAAAATGTTGCTTAGTAGTTAATATAAATAGTCAAAAAACAGTGGAATCCACTGGGTATATCAATGAGCATTTCATGTGACATTGGCCTACAGTTCTAGGAAAATTCAGAAATACCAGACCAAACATTGCATCTAAGAATTATATAGGAGTACCAAGTTGCATCACAGATATATGTCATCAAGGCATCAGGGACCTGAAAACTAGGTAGTTACAGAAAAACTGCCAGGAAGGGTACAGTTTGAGCAATTAAGAGCATTGTCCCATGTGATATCTTGATTGTATGTTATATTTCTAAATCCCTGTAGCATTTCTATAATCAACTTCACTAATTCATAACATAGTAAATGCACATTGCCTCTCAAGGACATGAAATGTAGAAATACAAGGGGAAAATGAGTTATTTAACAATAGCTCAGAGAGATGTTATTAATTAAAACCTTAACAAATATATATTATTATATTCTAATTATAAATTTGCCCCAAATTTAAATTCTATTGTCATTTTCATTGTAATTTATAAGTATGTGGCAAAATACATTTTCTATTCATGTAATTATTTATCTTAATATATAATAGTTCATTATATATATATAAATAAATATAAAATCATATACATAAAGACTACCAATGTCTTAGCAATAAAATTTAAATTCTCATTAGTATGTATTGTACAATGTGGGCAGCAATCATACCTGCATTGATAACAGGGGTCCAGTTTCTTTTTTTACCTTCTTTTAATCATAATGCACCTGATTTTATGGTTTCCTTTTTTTTTCTTTGATTTTTCAAGACAGGTTTTCTCTGTGTAGCTTTGAGTGTCCTGAAACTCATTCTATAGACCAGGCTCACCTCAAACACACAGAGTTCTGACTTCCTCTGCCTCCTGAGTGCTGGGATTAAAGGTGCCCACTGATTTTATGGTTTCTTTGTCATGAATGTTTTAGAATACAGATGTACAACTGTAGTTTCTTTAGTGACTACAAATGAGCTTCCCCAAATAAAGATATAATTTTACTTATTTCTTTAATTTTTAGAAGACTTTTATAAGAATTGTTAAGAATATTTAAATGTTTAGACCTATTTGAAGGGAGTCAAACTAGACTTTAAAAATTTCTCTTATTTTTGAGATTATAATATAATTACATCATTTCCCTCTTCCCTCTCCTCACTTCAAACCCTCTCATATATAAATCCTTATTTTCTTTCAAACTCATGGCCTCTTTTTTCATTAATTGTTGCTTTATGCATATATGTGTATACAAATATATTTCTAAATATGACTGTCTCAGGCTATATAACCTTAGTCATATGTATGTTTCCAGGGCTTACCATTTGATATTAATAACCAACTGATGTTTTCTGCTGACTTTAGTTTTTTTTATTACCAGTACCTTCTGTCTCTTTGTAACTTATTCATGAAAGAGTACAGTTTATACAAACATTCATCTTTTTCTTATACTTGATAGAATTTGTTGGATTCTGTGAGTCTTCTGAGTCACTTCATGTTCTTTTCAATTTCTCAGACATCAGATTATGTGACTACTCTTTTGTTTCTGATTTTGAGTCTTCTCCATTTTTTCTTACTTTGCATATATCTTGACCAACTAATTTTGTTTAAAAAATAACAGGAATTCAGAAAAATTTTACATTGTTTATCTCTTTTATACCTTATTTATATAAGTTCAAATATTTTTCTCTCTTCAATTTTAAATTTGTGCTTTATGTGTATCTTAGTCAGAGTTCTATTGCTGTGAAGAGACATCAGGACCATGGACATATTTATAAATGAAAACATTAGTGGAGGCTGGCTTACAATTTCAGAAATTCAGTCTATTGTCATTATATTGGGGAGCATGGTGACAATGGGTCACCCAGAGTCCGTGGAAGATACTGTCTAGTATGAGATATATGAGGGAAAAAATGTATGTACACTATGCTCTTATGTCGGTTAATTTTATTCCTCTAAGACAAAATTCTATCTTTACAGCTACAGCTCCGTCAGGCATTCAGGGCAGGAATAAATCTAGACACACCAAGCTCTTTATCCATCTACTATATTTCTCTGGTATGAAATGCTATCTACATAGCTTCAGTTCCATCCCGACACTCAGTTCCTCTTTGTCCCCTCATTTACTGCCATCTCATAGTCCTGCTAACAAATAAGCCCTTATACTGCCAGCCTCATCTTTGTCCTCTGTTTCTTTGCCCTCCATTTTTACTTCTGGCTCTGATGAACTCTACAAGAGTTCTGCCTTACCATCTATAAAACCTCTGTGTTCTTCCATTCTCCCTGGTCATGCCCTTCTGTCTGCCTCTACAGAAAACACCTGTTTCTTCTTTACCTGGCCACATGGTTCTCTGCCACCTCAGGAATGTTGCTCTACCTTCCACCTGGATATGTAAAAACCTCTTTTGTTCTCAGTCAGTTGTTCTGGAGAGCCACTAGGCCTCAAGGCAAGAGAATGGTCTGAGCTTCATTTCCACAAGAAACAAAGCTATACATCTACTGACTGATTGGCTTTGCCTACATGACCTTATCCAAGTACTGGCCTGAGCAGGAAGTTCATACACACATTTTATGGGAATTGTGAACACAAGAAATTCACAATAAGGCACAGCTGAATATTAAGCTGTATAACTCCAAATAGTCCATGCTAGATGGCTTCCCACTTGACTGACCGTTGGCCTGGTCAAGGTATAGCTTTAATATACAGCTGGACTCCTTATAACATATTCTTGTGGCTTACCACAGGCAACCAGCAGGTAGACATGGTTGTAAAAATTCAGTCCTTAATTGCATCATCAGCCTAAAAAGCGGGTGGGCCCTCTGTGCGTCCCTCTCTTTCCTTTCTGCTCCTTCCTTCCATCTGTCCTCTCTCTCTCCCTCTCTCTCTCCCCCACTTCTCCCAATAAAGCTCTAAAAAGGTAACCATGGATGTGATTCTTCTGATCAGTACTCTCCTCTGCCCTGGCGTGGCTGCTGCGGTCTGCAGTTTAACCAACAATGGTGTTTGAGAAGTAGCTGAGAATTCTACATCTGGATCAGCAAGCAGCAGGAAAAGAAAGACACTGAGCCTGGCTTAGGCCCTTGAAAACTTAAAGCCTGCTCCCAGTGACACACTTTCTTCAACAAGGCCATACTTCCTAATCCTTTCAGATAGTACAAGTCTCTGGTGACCAAGTATTCAAATCTATGAGCCTTTGGGAGCCATTCTTACTAAAGCCAGCATAAGAGATAGTTGTATGGAAGGCTTTTATTTTTATTTTTGATTGGCTCATACTAGCTGTTCATATTTATATTTCACAGTATGATATTTCAAAGCATGTGTATTGTTGTGTGAACTTGTTCTGAAAAAAAAATGTGAACAAAGTATCTTCTCATCCAAGATAGGGTACAAAGAACAGAAGCAATTTCAATCAAGTATAGCATGAACTACTGAGTTTAATCAGGGTTTCTTATAAGAGACAGAATAAGCTGTTCCTCACTAGAGCATGAGCAACTCATTGACATCTGCACCAGTGAAGAAAAAAATCTCTCTCCAGCAATGTTTAACTGTACAGATTTGGGGTAGGGGACAGCCTCACTAGCCCCTTCCCACAGCAACAATTTATTCCTTATAAATATTAGGACTGCTATAGTAATATCTCTTCCCTATTAACCATTTTTAGGTAATTTTAAAAGTATTTTTTTTTGTTTTTCAAGGAATTACAATTTTCTACAGTGCCTATTGATCATACCCATTGATCATCATGTCCCTCCAAATTCTCCCAAGATCTCCCATCCCACTCCTTCCCAATTTTATTTTCTATCTCTCTTTTTATTTGACTTCTTTGTTTACTTAATATGGCTTACTATTTCCTCTGATCTCCAGGCAAACTTTATTAAAGCACAAATAAAATATCACCACATTTCCTCTTTTTTGTCTAATAAAAATAAAAAATAAAAAATTAATTTATTATTTAATATAAGTAAAACTATATACAATAAGTACAATAACTATATACAATATATGCAAGCAATAAATATATCAACAATGCCTAGTCCATTTGCATTTGACAAATTCAGAGAAAATATTCCATTATCTATCCTATGGCCATGGCCATAGTTTTAAAAATAATGTAAGTCTGTGTGTGTTTATTTGGGTCCAAGTGGCTGCAGAACTGGCAGATGAGAGAGATTTGTCCCGACCTTGGGGCAGTCCTGGACACTGGAATTCTTCCAACCACATGAGGTGAATGCTAAAAGATCAGAGAGACATAGGAACAAGCCACTTCTTACCTCTAACACTCATCAGGCTGAAAAGCTTTCCTTAGTCAAGCAGGACCACAGGGCTCAGCTGGACCAGAAAACCTTCCAGCTACAGGTCAGCCTTAATAAAGAAGACAGGAAAGCTGAATCAGGAGTTCTTGTACAAGCTATGGTTCTTCCAAACAAGTTTATTAAGAAGTATAGCATCTTACATATGATTTTCAGAGGAAAACGAAACAGAATCAGCAGAACACTCGTATGTGATGGGACTGAGTCAATAAGAAGCTAATCAAGCAAAGTTGCACAAAGAAAACACAGAACATTTCAAGCACAACACAGACCCAGTTATCAGAGATCTTGCAACTGATAACCATATCCCCATGGGAAGAAGAATTTCTGTATATGTATGTATATATATATATATATATATATATATATATATATATATATATATATAAATTTTACAATACTATTCAGTTCTACATATCAGCCATGGGTTCCCCTATTCTCCCCCCTCCCACCCCCTCCCCTTACCCCAGCCTACCCTCCATTCCCACCTCTTCCAGGACAAGTCCTCCCCCGAGGACTGCGATCAACCTGGTAGACTCAGTCCAGGCAGGTCCAGTCCCCTCCTCCCAGACTGAGCCAAGTGTCCCTGCATAAGTTCCAGGTTTCAAACAGCCAACTCATGCAATGAGCACAGGACTTGGTCCCACTGCCTAGTTGCCTCCCAAACTGATCAAGCCAATCAACTGTCACACCTATTCAGAGGGCCTGATCCAGCTGGGGGCCCCTCAACCTTTGGTTCATAGTTCATGTGTTTCCATTCATTTGGCTATTTTTTTCAATAATTGAGTAAAACTGAAATTTATTATATGCCACAGTCATCCTAGCGACTTCCATGCTATATATATAGCCTCTATGGTTCTATGGGTTGTGGCCTGATTGTTCTTTATTTTATATCTAGAATCCACCTATGAGTGAGTACATACCATAACTGTCTTTCTGGGTTTAGGTTATCTCACTCAGGATGATTTTTTCTAGTTCCATCCATTTGCCTGCAAATTTCATGCTTTCGTTGTTTTTCTCTGCTGAGTAGTACTCCATTGTGTATATGTACCACATTTTTTTCATCCATTCTTCTGTTGATGGGCATCTAGGTTGTCTCCAGGTTCTGGCTATTACAAATAGTGCTGCTATGAACATAGCTGAGCATGTATCTTTATGATATGAATCAGCATTCCTTGGGTATATGCCCAAGAGTGGGATGGCTGGGTCTTGAGGTAGTTCGATTCCTAATTTTCTGAGAAACCGCCATACTGATTTCCACAGTGGTTGTACAAGTTTACATTCCCACCAACAGTGGAGGAGTGTTCCCTTTGCTCCACATCCTCTCCAACATTGGTTGTCTTTGGTGTTTTTGATCATAGCCATTCTAACAGGTGTAAGGTGGTATCTCAGAGTCGTTTTGATTTGCATTTCTCTGATGATTAAGGATGTTGAGCATTTCTTTAAATGTCTTTCAGCCATTTGTAGTTCTTGTTTTGTGAATTCTCTGTTTAGCTCTTTAGCCCATTTTTTTAATTGGACTGTTCAGTAGTTTGATGTCTAGTTTCTTGAGTTCTTTATATATTGTGGAGATCAATCCTATGTCAGATGTGGGGTTGGTGAAGATCTTTTCCCAATCTGTTGGCTGTCTTTTTGTCTTATTGACTGTGTCTTTTGCCCTGCAAAAGCTTCTCAGTTTTGAGAGGTCCCATTTATTAATTGTGCTTAGAAGAATTTCTTGATGTATCTAACATCAATACTCTCCCCAGGTCCTGGACCCAAGCCATTATTGGCTTTGCCAAGTACGGTAATTTGAAAGAAAATGGCTCTCAGAGAGCAGCAGTATTATGAGGTGTGGCTTTGTTGGGGTAGGTATGTTGGAGGAAGTGTGTCACTGTGGAGGTGAGCTTTGAGATATGTTCGAGTCCAGTGTTCAGACAACCTCCTGTTGCCTATGCAAGTTGTAGAACTCTCAGCTTCTTTTCCAGTACCATGTCTGCCTACATACTGCCATGTCCCACTAAGATGAAAATGGACTGAACCTCTGAATTGTAAAGTACACAATTAAATGTTTTCCTTTATAAGAGTAGCCATGGTTATATTGTCTCTTCATAGCAATAGAAAACCTAACTATTTCCCCTTCCTAAAAGATCCATGCATCCCCCCCCCTTGGGCCCTCCCTCTTACCTAGCCTCTTTGGATCTGTGGCTTGTAGCATGGTTACCCTTAACTTTATATTTAATATCCACTTATGAGTGAGTACATACCATGTTTGTCTTTCTGGATCTGGGTACCTCACTCAGAAATGACTGTAAAGATGGCAGCAGGAGTGGGGGAGACTGTGGTGGTATTGTGTTCCCCAAAATATTGTGCACCCTAATAAACTTATCTGGTGTCATAGAACAGAACAGCCACTAGATAGAGAGGCTAGAAAATGGTGACCCTCACACCTTTAATCCTAGCCTTCTGGAGGAATAGATCTCTGTGAGTTCAAGGCCACACTGGAAATAGCCAGGCATGGGGACTCATGCCTTTAATCCCAGGAAATGATGGCAGAAAGCAGAAAGATATATAAGGCATTAGGACCAGGAACTAGAGCTGGTTAAGCTTTTAGGCTTCTGAGCAACAGTTCAACTGAGATTCATTCTGGATGAGGAATGAGAGGCATCCAGTCTGAGGAAACAGGATCAGCAGAGGAACTGGCAAGGTCAGGTAGCTGT
The DNA here is from genome assembly GCF_004664715.2 of Peromyscus leucopus. Lineage (NCBI taxonomy): Eukaryota > Metazoa > Chordata > Mammalia > Rodentia > Cricetidae > Peromyscus > Peromyscus leucopus. The sequence goes on from NC_051066.1 coordinate 63,733,753, forward strand.
GGTTTGTTTTGCTTTTCTGATCATTTGGCATTCACCCCAATACCTGGCTCTAAGTTTGTTTTTATTAATAAGACCTGTTAAAATTCATGCTACAGGAGGCATTTCAGGGTCAAGTAGAAACCTAGTATGAGAGAAACTCCCTGGAATCTACAAGGATGACCTCAGGGAAGACTCCTGAACTGGCCATCTCCTGTGATCAGACTGGTGACTACCCAATTGTCATCATAGAGCCTTAATCCAGTAGCTGATGGAAACAGATGTAGAGACCCATAGCCAAACATTAGGCTGAATTTGAGGAATTCTGCTGAAGAGAGGGGCCAAGGATTGTAGGAGCCAGAGGCATTAAGAACATCACAATAAAATCCACAAAAATAACTAATCTGGGTTCATAGGAATTCACAGAGTTTGAAAAAACCAGGGAGCCTACATGAGGCTGACCTAGGTCCTCTACATATATGTGACAATTATGTAGCTTGGTCTACTTATGGGACTCCTAACAGTGGGATCAGGAGCTGTCACTAACACTTTGGCTGGCTCTTGAGAACTTTTCTTATACTGGATTGCCTTTCCCAGCCTTAATAAAAGGGGAGGTTCTTAGTCTTACTGAAACATGATATGCCATGTTTTGTTGATATCCATGGAAGGCCTGCCCCATTCTGAACAGAAAAGAAGAGGAGTGGATGTGGGTAAAGGAGGAAAGGGGGAGGAAGGAATAGGAGAAGAAGGGGGAGGGAAAATTATGGTCAAGATGTAAAACAAACAAACAAATGAATAAATACATAAATAAAATTTTAAAAGTAATAAATGCTAACTAAGACACAAGCATGTTCTTGGTTTTAGATGAGGAAGTAAGGTTCTTCTCCATACAATCATAAAGAAGCCTTGGATAGACCTAGCTCCCAACAGAGAGGGTCTTAGCCTCATGAGCCCCACCATGCATGACTGAAAGTAAATTGGTTCAAATCAGTGCAAGTCTCCTTTGGGTAATTGCAGTTGCTGATTGTTCTAGAGGGTAATGACCATGTCATGGCCTTCTGTTCTGTTTAATGTTTGCATGAGTATTCAATAAATGTCATTACAATGTTATTTGCCTCCTATGATAAGTGTATTAACAGGTATTTCACTAATTTGCACCATTTATAATGAGCTTGTTTGTTGTTTTGCTGTTGTTAATTCATTTTCTGAATTTAATATCAAGGCTTGCCACCCAACAAAATTAGTTAGGAGGAATAGTCACTAAAGTTATGAATTTTAATTATTACCATAGTTCTTTTCCTAAATTCACACAAATTTGGTAAAAATTAATAGTGAAAACATTTGCTCCTGTGATTTTCTTTATGGCAAAATCTCTATTGCTGTTTTCACTTTGTATCTTATGTTTATATATGACTCAATGAGATTAAGTTCTAAGTGTAAAGGCATGTGTACATTTTTTCTATGTTTTCCAATTTGTTGACACAGTACACTCAGAAGAGTCACTGATAGCACACAATAGGCTATCATATAATGTCTCTTTATTTGTTTATATATAAGTGTAATTGAGTTTGGATTAGTTTTCCTTCACCCTGGCAGAGAAATGTTTGTTTTCTCTTCCCCCCACCAAAAAAAAACCCAACACATTTTATTACCTTAATGGTATAATTGTGTTGAGAGTGAGGCATCCTCAGATATATTCTTTCACAAATTAAAAACCTCACATTTATATGTACTGTGTCCACAACTTCTAAAGAAGAGTGGTGTATACATTGCATCCTAAAACAATAGCCTACACAATCACTTAATGCAACAATTTATGCCATAATTACTTGTTGGGAGCCATGTGGCCTAGTTTCAGAGCAGCACACAGATGCTTGTCTGACGAGTCTCCATGATGTAAGGCCCTTGGAGATGGTGTCTCACTCGGCAAGGACCAGTGGACCTCAAGACAATGCAGAATTCTGCTGGGACCACAAAGCCTTCATGCTCTCTTCTCTCTAATAATGTTGGTGATTCTCTTGACTGTTTTTAGTTTTGCTTTGTCAGTCATGCTTGGGACAGATACAATCATTCCTGGAAATCCTTTTTTTTTTCCTCTTAAATATTTCCCCCTAACATTCTTTGGGAACTGATGCTTCTCAGAACTGATGCTTCTCAGGCTTCTCATTTGGAAATACTAGCTGTTATTCTGACCCTTGGAATTTTTCTGATACAGTGCTGACAGAATCTGAGGCAATAAAAGTTAATGGGCCCATATGAAGAAGCCATCCAGAGAACACTAACTACATCTCCCAATTCTGCAGGGGAGGGGGGCCACACACACACACACACACACACACACACACACACACACACACACATTAAGAATGCTGTGGCATGATTAAAAAAGAAAAAGAGTGCCTTATCTAAGTTTGCCCTTTCTAGAAAGATTTAGGCATGTGGGACTCTTTTATAAGACAAGGGAACAGTTCGAAAACTACAGCGCAAATCACCCCTATTTCTGTGAACATGTTTTGGTAAGTTTTGAATGATGTTGTTTTTGAGAATGTGTGCCTGTGTTTCTGACCTCTTAGCACTGTAAGGACAGGATATACCTGGGTGGATATATAGCCAAACTAGCAAAATGCTGAGTGTTGCATTTGATTTAAAAGTTGTTTTGATGTAAAAGATGGGGGAAAACATTTGTATCTATGTGTGTGTGTGTTTGTATGTGTGTGTGTGTGTGTGTGTGTCTGAGGTTAGTGCTGGAGGGTGGGAGAAACATGTTTGTTTTTGAAGTATGCATAAGGACAGCTCATGTTATTCAGAGATGCTACTTGTGCAAAACTCATCTGGTGGATGTACATTTTTTTGTGACAACTCCCCTTCCCTGTCTCAGGACCTGAACCCAGCTGGGGCAGCACCCTGGGAACTACTGACACAAAAGATTGCATTCAGTTATAGAGTCAATATAGTTTGCATTTTTCTTTTTTGTCCTCTGAACTTTTACTGATCCCTTCATCCCTGTGGGTGTCCCAATTATCAGTCTCAGTGCCTCAGAACTCTGGTTTCATTAGTCTTGGCACCAGTTTGCTTTCCAGGACTTGCAGGTGGTTGTCTTCTGGATACTTTGCTTGGAGTTGCTCCTCTCCAGGACACCGTTGAGACCTAATTCCTTTACCATCTTCCTGCAGGCAGGAGTAGGTGGTAATTTCAGCCTAAAGCTTGAGTTTGATGGTCAACTCTGTGTGTGCATGTTTATGTAAGTGTGTGTGTGTGTGTGTGTGTGTGTGTGTGTGTGTGTGTGTGTGTGTGTGTGTGTGTGTGTGTGTGTGTAGAGTCACTGTAGACACTGAGGTCAGTAGTATAACAATCTGAGTGAGGAAAAAAGGAAATTCATTTCAACACGACTTAGCATATGTTGGTACAAAATTCTAAAGTCTGATCCTGAGCAGTTTATTATAAGCATATTTAAGCACAATACAAAAAGAAAAAAAAAGGCTTCCTGGTGGATTACATTACTCTCAAAGATATATAATTACATCTAAAATCAATTCAAAGTACATGTCACTTCTTCCAAGAAGATAGAGATAGACTACATGTATTATTTTAAGGAATTATGGAAATCTCTGTTGTGGTCTCAACCATGGTGAGAGTGTAGAGGTTGTTTGGGCTATTAGACACTTCTGGTCCTAGTTGTGGAACATTAATGGGAGTACCAGGTCATACATACAACAAAAAGGTAACCTAGACTGTTAAGTATCTTTGGTCTTAGTTGTGGTAGCTTGGGTGGAGCCCCTGACCATACAGATAATGCTAAGATCACCTAGACTATTAGCCACCTCTCTCCTGCTTGTGGGAGCTTGATGTGTCTTAGCCCTCCAGATTAAATCACCAGGTTATTAAATACTTCCATCTCCAACAATCCTCTATGTGTTTAGCATTCCTGGTTTTCTTAGTACTTAGCTGTAAGGGTTAGGACCTTTGTGTTCTTATCACAAAATGGCTTCATATTCTCTGACCTTGCACTATATCTCTGCCTGGGTATGTGCCAGATCTGACTCCAGGTACAATAGATGCTTCATCTGGGTGACACAGCACAGTGGTCCTCTGTAGGTAGAAATTTCTGTCCCACAAGAGGCTCCCAAGTAACTACACAGAGGCTCAGTATCAATTGTAAGTGACCAGCCAATAGCTCAGGCTTGTTATTAGCTAACTCTTACACTTAAATTAATCCATATCTTATCTATCCTTTGTCATGTGGCTTGGTACCTTGTCTCAGTACAACATGTCCATCTTGTTTCTCTCTGCTTCTGCTTGAGACTCCTCAGACTCTATCCTTCTTTCCCCCAGCATTCTCAGTCTGGTTCTCCCATCTAATCTTATCCTGTTCAGTTATTGGCTAGTCAGCTTCCTTATTAAACCCATCACGGTGACATATATTCACATAATATAAAGAAATATTCCACAGTCCTCCAGGTCCCTCAGGCTGCTCTTTAAGCTAACATTCTGTTTTCTTAGAGTCCAGGTCAGTCTCCAAGGCCTCGAAGATAAATTTTATTTTTGTGAGTCTAGTCTCAGCCTCTCAGTTCTAGGCTGACTCAGGTTCTCTCCTCAGTCATTTGGACCAGTACATGGTCCAGTTCATCTCATTTCATCTGAAGCAGCTCTTATACTGGGCATGGATGTTTACCATGATCAAGTCTTGAAATTTTGAGGTGTCCTCTTATGTGGTCAACCCAGAGGCAATCTGGGGTTCAGACTTTAGACTTCCTTCTCAGGATTCTTTTTCTATTTGTGGGTTTCGTTTAGGTCTCAAGCTACAGCCTCATGATACTGGTGTCATCAATAAACTTTAGATGTCCATGGGTGTCACTCAACACAGTCTAGCACATTGCCAGTTCTATCTCATTTTTTACTCTAAAATAAGCAGCAGCAAGATGAGCATTATTCATCTACAGAATGAGCTAGGCTTTGTCCACAGAATTTGCAAAAACCTGAGCCCTCAGCTTCTCCATGGTCTTGAAACAGTGCCCCATTCCCTTTCTCCCAGGACTCATTCCCCTCCATATGTTCCTGGATTCTGCTCTGCAGCCTCTTGTGGTCATTTCCCAGGCTATTCACTGGGTCCAGAGAATAGGCCAAGCCATCTCTTAGGTCTTGCAATGTCACCATCATGGTCTGTATGTCACTCATTCCCTCCATGAGCAGCACCAGTTGCTTGTATCACTAACATCTTCACTTATCCAGGGCAATCCAGGCTTGAACTTTAGAGTTTCATGCAACAACCTCTCCAGGCCTCCATTCAGGGACACTTCTGACACATATCTGGCCCCAGTGGTTTTCCTTAGTCACAGAGGCAAATTCCATAGCCCCTTTCTTGTATCCTTAACTCCAGAACCACATGGCCCAAGTAGCCAATTTCTGCTTCTTACTGGGGCTAGAATCTGACCTCATGTTCAATTACATCTTCAGCATCTTTCTGGTTTTGATGATTACCTTCACTGCCTAAGCTTGGTTCTTCTGAAACTTGCTCTGTAGACAAAGCTGGCCTCAAACTCACAAATCCACCAGTCTCTGCCTTTTGAGTGCTGTCACTAAAGGCTTTCACAACCATCCCCAGCTCTAAGCTTTAGCTCATTTTCACAAGTTGGAAAGTTAGCAAGGTAGAATGGAATTTGCCCTGAGGTTACTGAAAAACCCCCACCAAAGGCCCAGAAGCAGTTACCCCAAAACCCAAAAGAGTTGAGGGAAGAGATATCTTAAAAATAAACAGAACTGAGTCAGTTCCCCCTTCCTGGAGAGGGTGAAGTCAGATGTTTTCAAAAGAACAAAGTCAGAATGTCTTGTGGTTACTGATTAACCACGAGATGCCCCTCTCCAGAGATAACATGACCAGACCCCACAAATGGGTTGTAAAACTCCTGACAGGGCAAACAAATAAGCTATAATAAGACAAAGTCCAGGCCAGGGAAAAACTGGACCAATCAAGGATGGACCGGTACTAAGCCCCTGCCCCTAAGCAATGTGGATTTTGCCTATAAAACCTAACTTCCCCAAGAAAAAGGAACTCTTCTCCCTGTCTCACGGCATCTGGGCATGGTTGATGAGGGTTCCCTGCTAGCTTGAACTACGCATGTGTGCTGAATCAAATAAACCTTGCTATTGCATTCTGGACATCTTTGGTCTCCAGTGGTCTCTTTGAGTGTCCTAATCTGGGCAGAATAGTTACCACTCTCTATTACATTTATCTCCTTGAACAAAGGCTTTTTGTGTATTCTACTTTCTGGTGTTTCTTTTCTCCATAAATACTTTTCCTTCCTCGGCTTGCTTCTTTTCATTATATATCTTCATTAGAGTTTTAACTAGTAACCACACAACAGAGTCTATACTAGGCTGTTTTCAAATTTCCTCTGCCAAAGAAATTAACGCAGAACTATTTACTTTAGTCTTAGGCAAACTATTTGGACAAAGGCAAAAGGCAGCTAAATTCTTCACCAAAATATCACAAGAACAATTTCTAGGCAACATATTAAATTCGTCTCCTTTGAAACCTCTTGAGCCAGCCTCCTTCCTACACTTCAGATCATCCTCAGCACCATTGTCTTCCATGCTTCTAGGGACTATGTCACATTAAACAATGCTTAAAGCTTTCCATTTCTTTCCTAACCTAAAGTACCAAAGTCTAAATTCCTCCAAACAAAAGACATGGTTAGGTCTATCAGAAAAATATCTTAGTCCCTGATACCAACTTCTGTTTTAGTTAGGGTTTCTATTGCTGTGAAGAGACACCATGACCAAGGCACTCTTACAAAAGAAAATATATAACTGAGGTGGCAACTTACAGTTTCAGAGGTTTAGTCCATTATCATCATGGCAGGGAGCATGGTGGCTGGAATATAGCACTGTACAGGCTGACATGGTGCTGGAGAATTTTATATTTTGGTCCTGAGGCAACAGGAAATGAGCTATCTCACTGGGCATGGCTTGAGCATATATGAGACCTCAAAGTCTACCTCCATAGTGATAAAATTCCTCCAACAAGGCCACACCTACTCCAGCAAGGCCATACCTCCTAATGGTGCCCCTCCATTTGGGGTCCATTTTCTTTCAAACCACCACACCTCCTATTTCCATTTAAAAATAAAAGTAAAAATTTGAAATTTATTGGGAAATGGGCACTCAGTTTTACAAAGTAACTACCCATAAGTGAACATATACAAAAATGAAATAAGGCCACATATAAAGAGATAGCAGCAATATATTGAATGTCTCTCATTTCAGTGAGTGAAAGAAAGCCAATTACATCACAAAAACACAAACTAACTTTAACATCAATTTACTAAAACATTTTCCCTAGTCAACTGTAAAAGTTTCAAAGCGTTTTCAATTGCTCCAAAATGGATTCAATTAAGAAACCTGAACTTGACTGAAACAAGCAAGCTCAATGAAGAAAGACAACAGTGGTATTGCCTCTTTCGCTAAGGAAAATGAGTCAGTTTGTAGAGCATGAGAAAGAGCAGTGGTTACCAAGGACAGGGAGTTCAAAAAGGAGAATAGAAATCATTTTAAAAAGTCATATCACTCTATAGATTTAAGATGAGGATGAGAATGTTTTTTATAAAACCAAACCAAACAGATAAACTCCATTCCTATGTATAAAAAGAACACAATATTTATTGAATTTATTCCAAAAGCTTTATGGTCTCATAATGAAAACAAGATGCTGATAATGCCTGGATGTTTTTTTCTTGACAAAGTTTATTTTCCTAAGGCCAGATTATTAGTGGGTTGAATTTCCTCATATGACTTAATATCTTAAAAGTAATTATTGACTAAATTAGGATGAGGAGACTTGGTTTAATTCTCTTGTTTTTAGTTCATATGTACATCCCAAATACCCAGGGGTTTCATTCCCTCCTGACCATGCAGTTAGTTGTAAAACACACAACATAGCACTTAAATTTGTCCTCTGAGTCTGGCTTCCTTTCAGTGACACTCTGTGCAACCCAAGGCTTTCTTTTAAAATGGGAAGAAATCAAATTTCTTAGCTTTCTTAGAGCCTAGTAATTGTAAGAAACTTTCACTGACAAGTTAAAGAAGGGCCAAACTGAAAAAAATATATATCAGGAATAATTTAATAATTTACTTAATAAAATTAAAAAGGCATCAGTAAGTAAACCTGTGAGTTTGTTTAACTTTGGCTAGTTTCTGATGAATTATTAGTCAGAAATTATATAATACTGTATTTTTAATGTGGAAGCTTTGACAATATTGCATTTTTGTCATAGAAATATTGTTATGAGAGTACTATCTGCTGTATCCATCTCACCAAGTAGAAAATAAAACAAGGTATTAAACATTATTTCTTATAAGTTTAAAATATTTGAGTGAGTTTCTATAATGATCTAATTTATTACTTTAAGAGCATCAAATAATTATTTTAGAAAAGTTATTTTTCAATTCTGAATTTTTAAATATATTTAGGAAAAATTTCATTAATGTCTAAAGCAATAAAAAAATTTAATGGAATTGGGTTTTTCTAACATGTGCTAGAAGCAACTGATTGCAGTTTATCATTAATGTCTGTATTAATCCCTGATGTTTACAGGAAGTTTGTTCTGGGATTGGACAGAAAAGTGATAGTGTTCATATTTGACAGAAAAATAAACACATAATTACAGGTGTGAGAGGCAGCCAGATGACAGAAAATGCTTGCTGCCTGGGAGACTGTTTGCTGTGTCACATGTTTGCTGACAGTAATGTGGATGCACAGACACAGTAACTAGAGTGGGAGGGCAGAAAGCCTTAAAGCACAGGAGTCTGTTTAAAAAGTCGTGGGAGGATATGAAGGGAGGAAGAGATAAATGTTGTAATAAAATTATATTCTCAATTGTTTTTAAAGTTATGTTACAGGTGTGTGCATATTTGCACTGTACCAAAATAACTTTAAAGACAGTTAATGAATCTTAAGGAAATGCACAGACTATGTTGGTATCTACTGTTTCTTGGCTGAGAAGTGTTGTAAAGTAGGAAAAAAGGCAGGGGTGCATTTTAAAAATCTTTTATTTCACCCTAATCTGTGTTTCTTGGAGCCAGAATTGTGTGTGTGTGTGTGTGTGTGTGTGTGTGTGTGTGTGTGTGTGTGTGTGTGTATACACAAATACATAAGCACAAGTTGTTCAGGCTATTTTTGTTCTGCATGTGTGTTTTCAGGGGTGATTATTCTGCATAGACAACCAATAATGAAATAATAGCCATAATGTCAACATGAACAAAAACAAAATAAGTCACATAGAACAAATCAAAACAAAACAAAAATAAAATCAAGTGTCACAGTGCACCTGTTCACAGCTACTTCAACTGCTGGAGATGTGCTAAGTTCTACTATATCCTCAATTTTAGTGAAACTCATGATGAACTTCATCTGCTGTTCTGACAGATTGTTTTAGCTGTCTGTGTAGTAGCTTTATACATAATCTGTAACATTTCCCAGTTGAAGCAATTTAAATTCTGCCCTTTACAGAGGGCTCTTCAGTTCATCTCTGGTGTATGGCAGCAGATGTTTGCACAAGAGCTCCAACCAATGACCTTGCTATTGGCCCGGAGCAATTTATAAGGAAGATCCTCTGAAATGTGCTCTCTTACATAACTGTTTTACCTATAAAGAATTTATACAATGTTAAGTATTTCAGTTAATATTCAAAGCTGACTTGGATTCCAACTAAGCCTTCAAGTTAAAATTAAATGTGGTAGAAATATTAATATTTTGTGAGACCATACTAATTTTTGAAGTTTGGTAAGTCTTAGGTGTTATAATATAGTAATATAATATCCTTCAAGGACTATTACCAACATCATGATAAATGGTTGTCATTATAAATCTCTGTTTTCATAATATTTGTATATTTTATGCTTTGTAATTCGTGATGATTATAATTTTATTGTCCCTTATAAGATGCATTTTTTTGATAGACAGGAAAGTAGTTAGCCACACAGACAGATAGATGCAAAGAATTAAATCTATGTGCTTTATCAACACAATTAAGATCATAAAACTTTAAAAATTCAGCAAAATGTCTGATACTCTTTGTTAGGAGCCATGATGTAGAGACTTCTGGATGCTTTCTGGAAAGCACAATATTAAAAAAAATTGTTGAAAACTAAAGATCAATTTTATTAGAAAATATGAGTCTGCAGGACTCAGAACTTTCAGGAGACCCTGGGAGCTGGGGCCGGCTCCTGCTGGGGAGTCTTCAGCATTCCCCCAAGCTCTTAGTGCTCCAGAAAACCGGCTTTCACCTGTCTGCTAGCCTCAGACGCCGCGATGGGGTGTGGACCGAGGAAAGGGCTGTAAAGGAGTGTCATTTTTACTGCAGGTTAAAGGTCAAATTTAGGCAGCTTTCCTCACTCGGTGACAGAGTTCAGAACCAGCCTGGGCAGCAATCATATCGGGAAGACAGAAGCCTACCCTGTCAGGACACGTGAGTGAAGAGACTCTCTAGAGTGAGAGGACCAATCTTGTGACTTCCCAGAATTCACAGGAGTCAGGATGTCCAACATTAGACTTTGTACAACAGCCTTTTGCCAGCCTACTGTGTTGTAATCTTTTCTCATTTTTATTATTAAACTTGTTTATCTAAAAAAAAATATGAAGTTATATGTGGGCTTATCCATATGAAGAATTTTATGCAGTGTTGAGTACAGGAAGGATATTAGTAGAGTGCCTAATTGCAGTAATTATGAGTATTTAGAATGACTTTTCAGTCGATACATAACAGAACTGTGCTGCAGCAATTGTTTTCTGATAGTATAAAAAATAAGAAATTCCTAGGTGAGACACTCTCAGTGGTTTTAACTTCAGGCTCAATGGTATAATATATTCTATTGCTGGGAACTCCAGTGTCACCCCATTTTTATTTTATTTTTCCTATTCTTCTTCAACCTTATTTAAATTTTGTGTTATAATTACTTGAGAGAGATTTAATGAGCATCAAAAACAAGTTTATCATTTAGCTTTTACATACATATATAATGCAAGTATATAATTCGCAAATGAAATAATTTTATTTCTTTTTCTATAGCTGAGGAAATGAATACCTAAAACATATGGGAGCATTACAGCTTCAAACAGCAAGTGTGCAAAGATTTCAAGTCACACAAAAGCGACACCAAAGCTGAGAACAATACTCACTTGTTACTGCATATTGGAAAGAACAATCTCAGCAGCTTGCCTGTATCTGTTCATAGGCACTCTCTTGACTCAACACAATTACTCAGGATGAACTCTCTGATCTCTTCCAACAGGAGCCTGATGCAAGATGAGAGAAACCACAGTGACAGAGTGATTTTTATCTTGTTGGGCTTCCCAGAATATCCAAACCTTCAGATGCCTTTGTTCCTGGTGTTCTTGACCATCTACACCATTTCTGTGTTAGAAAATCTGGGTCTGATTTTAATCATCAGGATTAATCCCAAACTGCACAATCCCATGTACTTTTTTGTCAGCCACCTATCCTTTGTAGATTTTTGTTATACTTGTGTAAATACCCCAAAACTCCTAGAAATTATGCTTACAGAAGACAAGACGATCTCCAAGGAAGGATGCCTAACACAGTTTTTCTTTGGGTGTACCTTTGTGGTAGCACAAACATTTATGTTGGCAGTGATGGCCTATGACCGGTTTGTGGCTGTCTGTAACCCTCTGCTCTACACAACTTCCATGTCTCCTAAACTCTGTGCTCTCCTGGTAGCTGGAAGTTACCTCTGGGGTGGACTATGTTCCTCCACTCTCACGCATTTTCTTTCACAACATTCCTACTGTGGGCCTAACATTATAAATCATTTCTGCTGTGAGCACTCTGCCATTCTCTCCATATCCTGTTCTGATACTACAATTAGCCAGTTTGCATGCTTAATCATATGCACATTCAATGAGGCTTTCAGCCTCCTGATCATCATTGTCTCCTACGTTGTCATCTTTGTCACTGTCATCAAGATTCCTACCAAAGGAGCACTCCAAAAAGCCTTCTCCACCTGCGCCCCCCACCTGACGGCCATCTCCTTCTGTCATGGTGTCATTCTCCTTCTGTACTGTGTCCTCAAGTCTAAAAGCTCACTGCTCCTGGTTAAGACAGCCACCGTGTTTTACAGCATGGTCATCCCCATGCTGAACCCTCTTATTTACAGCCTAAGAAATAAGGATGTGAAGGACACCATCAAGAAATTGATTCACATGAAACTGGTATCTCATTCAGTATAGATACACACATGCACACACACATACGCACTCACACACACACAGAGAAACGCACACACAACTTTCCTAATCATATTCATAAATATGTTTATTGCATTGAAACTGCAGCACAGATTTTTTTATTTTCATTCTAAGCATCTTATAAAACATTCAGAGAATTGAGAATTGTTTTGATAATGTTAATACATTCACATTGACTTAACTGCAGTTTGCCTTAAAATTGTTTGGTGATGCATATGTGTATCGAGACATTCTTTGATGCACAATGCTATGAATAATATTAATGTTTAACTGTATAATAAAAGACTGAAGTAATTGTTATTTTGAACATAAATTTAAAATCTGTTTGATAAATAAATGAATTAATTTTTTAGTTATTTTTAAATATATTTTAATTATATTTTCCCTCCCCAACTCCTCTCAGGTCCTTGTCACCTTGACCTATTCAACTTCCATTTTACTATGGCTGTAGCTAAAGTAAAGTATCATGCATATTGTCTATCTATGCTCACTTTGAGACAGTTTGTCAGTTTTCTCCAGCAATGTCATTTAATGCCATGTAGTTAGGTGTTTTTTAAGCTCTTCGGGAGAACATTTGACTACAATTTGTCTTTTTTAGTCTAAGACATTGAGTAATTCTTGACAGAACTTTTGACATTTTGTTATTCTGTTTTGATTAGCACTGATATAGAATATTTGCCCTTTTCTCTCTTGGATTTTACTTGGTATTATTCATTTTATAATTTGCCTTTAATTATGGCAATAAGTTGTTTGTCTGATATGAGTTTTAAAGGTATCTTTTCCTTTGACATTGTTTGCTTTATACTTGATTGAACAATGTCTTTGATGAAAAGAAATTTAATATTAGCTATACAGATTATAATTTATTTAAATCATCTTCCAGAAAAGAGGGAATATCCACATACAAATTAGTAAGAGAGTACAGCAAACCAATTGCTTTTTAGTGGGATTATAATGGTACAGACAAGCACAACAGTACTCTGCAGACACACTGCCACTCCTTCTTCCTCTATTAGACTATTGAAGGAAAACACCTCAATGAATAGGAAGCTCCTCCAGGAGTCTCATGCTGGCAAAAGTTAATGGTTGACTCTTTGGCTAGCAGGGGATGGGAAAGTTTGTCTTCTAAAAGAGATTCAACACTTGTCAGACCTGCTCCCAGGAGATGCTGGAGACAAGAAAATGACAAGTCAATAATGGTTGGGACCACACCTTAAATAGGACATTTAATATGGCATACTATTGAAAGCTGCACCTCATGCTAGTATTCTGAAGGTTGACTTGGGGCTGAGCCACTGGATCTCTTCTCACTCTTCCAATGTAACCCTCTTGAATAAATCTCCTTTGAATGGTCTCACTACCACATATTTCTTTCACTTTATGTGCTTGATAGACTCATTAGAGGAGGATGGTTGAAACTTGTTTATTGTGGCTGTCATGACAAAGGTCTGACCCTTAGAAACTCCAGTCACAGTGTTCACATTTACCTAAGGAATGTATGCATGTAACACTTTTTAAAAAATATTTTCAGATATGTTTTACACTCTCTGAATGTTTTGTACTTCCCCTGCCCCTCTCTCTCTCTGCTCTCCTCTCCTGTCCTCCTTCTCCATTGTCCCTTCTCTCTCTCTCTCTCTCTCTCTCTCTCTCTCTCTCTCTCTCTCTCTCTCTCTCTCTCTCTCTCTCCATTCTTCATTCTCCAAGGAAAAGCCTAAATATTATGTTTTCAAAGTCCTCACTTGTACATCAGCCCCTTTAGAAGGAATATGTCTTCACATAATGAACTCCATGGCAAAAAAATAAAATCTCTCCATGGATAGAAGACACTGGCCCTTAATGCTCAAGAAGCTAATGCAACTCATAAGACTTCGGTATCCCACATACCACGATACTCAGGAAGACAATGAAAATAAAGAGGTTCAGTCATCTTAGGAAGTTTGACAATCCCCTTTCCAAGGTAATGTAACTCATAGACATTTCTGGAAAAGACAAAACTCTTCATGGGGAGCTTCCTGGAAGTTCATTAGGTAGTGCCAAGAAAGCAGGTTTTGTGAACCATCATCAGTTCCCATGTGAGGCTTCTGGTTATGATTTCAAGCCACCCATTCTTCATAACCTTTCTTTTAAGTAAGGACTGATAATTCACTGGCCCACCAACCTAGACATGAGTGGAATTTTTTCTTTTTTTTTTTTTCTGTTGTCAGGGACAAATCTGGGCTGAATAGACACTATTGACCTCTTCCCAGGAAATTGTACTTAGCATCTACATATTTAAAAATCCATGATGCCATAAATAATATCATATATTAAAAATAAATCCCAACACTAAAATCTGTAATAAGTATATGTCATAAAGACTTCAGGGACTTGAAAATTAAAGATGGTTACTGAATTCTAATCTTGAAAGACACGGTTTAAACAATTAAATGTGAAGCTATTGCACGTAATTTTTGGTTGTATATAATTATTGAAAAACTCTAAAACATTTTATTAGTATCTCTATTGAATCTTGATAATGAACAAATTATTTTAAGAATGTAGACTATATAGATACTTAATAGGAAAATCAAGTTTAGAAAAGAAATAATTGTCCAGTGGACCTCTAGTATAGTTAGATATGTAGAGTCTATCTGCACATCCTTCATTTCACTTCTCAGGATACAAAAGATATTGTAGAGAGTGACCAGGAAAAAAATGCAAAGAATCAATTAAAATTGTTTTTCAATCATAAACATGATTGACAAATCCTTAAAAAAACTAACTAAAAGAGAGAGACAACAAAATTATTAAAACTAGAGATGAAAAATGGAATATTGCAAAATATCTGAATGAAATCCAGAGACTTGTTAGGGAATAACTGGAAACCTATGTTTAAGTTAAAATTAAAGTAACAAATACATTTCTCAATGTTTATAATCTTCCAAATGTAAAACAAAATGAATTCAGCCTCGATATGAGGACTTTTTGCCTTGTCTTACTGTATCTTGTTTTGTCTTGTTTGGCTGTTGTTCTCTTGGAGGCCTGCTCTTTCATGAAGAGGAAAGGAGGAGGAGTGGATCTAGGGAAAAGGGGAGACCACCAGAAATAGGAAAAGGGGAAGGCACTGGGAAGAGAGAGGATGAAGGGGAAACTGTGGTCACGATGTAAAATAAGTAAGTCATAAATAAATAAGAAAGGAAGGAAGGAAGGAAGGAAGAAAGAAAGAAAGAGAAAGAAAAAAAAAAAAAAAAAAAAAAGAAAGAAAGAAAGAAAGAAAGAAAGAAAAAGAAAGAGAGAGAAAGAAAAGACTCCACCAGAAATCTTATAACTAAATGCCACATTAAATGGAGCAAAATAAATGAAAAAAAATCCTTCAAGTATATGACAAATTGATGTACAATTTTCTTCCTTTTGGCAAAATTAATAGATAGGTAATAAAAATCTCCCTTCCAGTCTGCTGAAATTTCTTAACTTCAAGTTGTAATTCTGGTAAAAGTGCAATACAAGACACAAAGTATGGTAATATTTTAATAAAATAAGATTTGGGATATTTTGTCTAAAATATATTATAAATAACAACAAACTTTAAGGATATACACTTAAATTATCTTCTAGTGTTTCTGTAACACAACTCAGCATAACCCCCCAATATTATTTTTCAACACATCTAACAATTGACAAATAAATATGTATGTGCATAATCAGCTTTCTTATAAGATAAACAATTAGCTTGAAATGACAATTTAAAAGACAAATAATGATACAGAAAGTTTATTATTAGCTTATTTAAGAAAATAAAGCAAGCTGATAAACAAGATGTAATTTTTTTGGAGATGTCATATTTTTAACAATAAATTTATTTTGTTTTGAACTGCACATTGGTTGCTGTGAGTTGATTGTATTTTTCTACTAAAGATTATCAACCTATTTAAGCGTCCCATATGAGTTGGTGATTTGGATTAATTATGCTCATAATTGGTAAGCATTTTTCTTAGTCATCTTATTTCTAGTTCGTGGTAAATATTTGCTCAAGATTTCTGTGTTTTGATTCCCTGGGGCCATGCTTTGAGACTTTAAACACACTCTTTGATCTCCTAATTTGGTTTCAGTCTTACATTGTGAGAGATTTTATGCTCACAATTATTCCTTTAATAATGAATATTTTTTTTTGCTCTTCTAGTGACATATTTTAAAAATGAAACAATTATGGCTTAATTCCAAGTTAGATTCATGTAACTAGTCAATTTTTTTTATTTTTTATTTTTTATGATTTACTGAATTGATGAAAGAAACCTTTGATAAATGACCCTATAGAGGGTGCTGGGTTTCGGGTGGATGGTTAAATAACGCATCATATCATAATTCAGACATGAAAGAATGTAAGTTGCAAGTGTATTTTTGTTAGGGAAGAAGATCTATGAACCTAGTGGCAGTGACAACATATGATTCACCCAAGATTCATAATATAAGGTACTGAACCGCTTATTATATTAGTTGAAATCTTGACTTGATTTTGTCTTTGAGTTTTACTAGTGTACCAAATGTATAATAAACCTGGTGAAATTAAAATAACATTAAGCATTTTCAATTTTAAAAATAATTTGGCCGCATATACATATAAAGGCTTCTCACTGAGCCACTGTTAATTTGATAAGGCTGTGAAGCTAGAATCCACATACGAGTGCAAGTTGAGTAATTCCTCTATTTCATCTTAACTGGAACAAAAAGAAATGATGAAAACAATTTGTGCTAGTTTAAGATACTCCAGGAACCTGTAGCTGAAATCTTAGGAGTAATCATAAGATCAAGGAAGAACATTGCTGCTAGTGTATCTCTGCCAGTGTTTCCATTTATAGTTTATTTGCACCAGTCATAATTATAAAATAATAACTGCTATTAATTCGATATTTGTTTCTCATGTATTATAAATTCTAAGTAAACTCAAGAAACCATGACAGAGAAAAAACAGCCTTAGCTTTGTGGGCATGCACTGAAATATGTAATACAGTATTTATTGTTCTAAAATTAACTTATTTAAAACAGATGATAACATTATAACAGTAACACCAATACCACTGAATTAATAATTACTCATTATATTTTCATGTGCAAGGAAACGGTCAACAGATCTTAAACAACTTATTGGAGCCATGTGTGAATAGTTTACTTAAACAGAATTTCAACCTGTGCTGACCCAATCCAGTCGACGATCTTAGCGAAGTCCCATCTGTACTTTCAAAAAGACTCAGTAAGTGGACTATTATTAAGACTTGAGTAGTAAGCCATGTCCTATACAGTACTGAGACATGGTTATTGAATGGGAGGATGTTAGGTCTAGAACAAGTCAATTAAATTGTCAAATTAGTGCAGAGAGAAAAGAGAGACAGTTAAGATGTTTGTAAAGACAAAAGTGTATTACATCTGAAACAGGAATGAGGGTAAAACACATATTGAAAAAGTATATTGTGTACTACTGAAAATGTAGTGGTTTTTTTTTTAACCCAAGTTTCAGTTATCAGAAGTACAAAGAAAAGCTTATATATGGCAGAGAACAGAACACTACTGTGTCTCATACTTCTATGAGGAAGTATATATTTACTTCTGAATGTCAAACTCCAAACAAAACACTGTAAACTTTTGAGATTTTAAAGCCAATCAAGTAGAGTCAGTAGCCTGATTTTAGAAATTTAGACTTGCTAGAAAATGTTCAATAATCTAAGGATTCTAAGATTACCAATGACTAGACAATGAGAATTTGTGTTTGAAGATAAAACACTGTATGAGGTAGCACAGTCAGGGGTGGACCTTTGTTTTGGCAGTCTCAACAGAGAGAATGCAGACCAAGTAGAATCTTGCAGAATGGAATTTTAATGTAAGATATGAGGAATGGAAAAACCACTGCAGATAGCTTGATATAGAAAAGATAAAACAAGAACCTCTGGTTTTCATTATAAAAAGGGTGATTTATATTATACCTCTGTCTTGCAAAACAGCAAGTTTTCCCTAAATACTATAAATTAAATTTCTGTATTTAAAACCAAGATTTTGTTCAAGGAGACAAGCAATATAAGAGACACAAAACATGGCTCTTGTGGCTCTCTACCCTTTGTATTGATGTGTTATGGGCAAGATGAATGAGTACTGGGAAAGAACTAGCCTTACCAACAAGCATAGAAATAGACACTAAAACTCAATTACCGTGCAATCTAATAAGAGAATGTTTTATTTTATTTTTGTGAAAATTCCAAACATTCTTTAAGAACAGTTATTTGGCATTCTAAAGCTATTACACCTATCCGTACATTAACGCACTTGTTTGAATCCCTATTCCAGTACCAGTATTATCAGAGAAAGGTGGCCTGAAGACGTAGATGGCAAAATGAAATTTCTATCTAGTTTGGAGTGTGGGCTATCCCTGAGTGATAACATTAAAATTCACAGGATTGTTCATGACTTCACAGTGCATATTAAGTGAGGTGATGTTTCCCTGATCTGATCTAAGAAGCATGTGTGTAGAAACAATCTGTCATTCAAAGCCATGCTACTTTCTTTTGAAATACCTCTTGTGTATGTCATATCATAAATTAAGATATGTTCTTTTGTCTCCCTTCATACTATCCACATCTTCCACTGTATCCTGCTGCCTGGGATGGACTCTGATTCTCTCCAATAGAATCCAAATGCAGCATTCAAGGAATCAGAGTACTGGAATCTTACTTGTCTTCTTGGGATTCTCAGAGTATCCGAACATGCAGGTGCCTTTGTTCCTGATGTTTTTGATCATATACACCATCACTGTTTTGGAAAATATAGGTATGATTTTGGTCATCAGGATTAATGCTAAACTTCATACTCCCATGTATTTTTTCCTCAGCCATTTATCCTTCATTGATCTTTGTTACACCACCGTGATTGCACCAAAACTGTTAGATCTTCTGATAACGGAGGACAGATCTATGTCCTTGAAAGGATGTATAATCCAGTTTTACTTTGGCTGCACTTGTGTGGTGGCCCAAACCTTCATGTTAGCAGTCATGGCCTATGATCGATTTGTAGCCATCTGTAACCCTCTGCTCTACACTGTGGCTATGTCTCGTCGGCTCTGTGCTCTTCTAGTAACTGGAACTTACCTATGGAGTGGGCTTTGTGCCACCACACTCACATATTTTCTTTTGGCACTATCTTACTGTAAATCTACCATCATCAACCACTTTTGCTGTGAGTACTCTGCCATTCTCTCTGCAGCCTGTTCAGATTCTTCCTTCAGCCAGTTGGCATGCTTGCTAGTTTGTATGTTCAATGAGATTTGCAGTCTTCTGATCATCATTGTCTCCTACGTTGTCATCTTTGTCACTGTCATCAAGATTCCTACTAAAGGAGCACTCCAAAAAGCCTTGTCCACCTGCGCCCCCCACCTTACAGCCATCTCCTTCTGCCATGGTATCATTCTCCTTCTGTACTGTGTGCTCAAGTCAAAGAGCTCACTGCTCCTGGTTAAGATAGTCACTGTGTTTTACAGCATGGTCATCCCCATGCTGAATCCTCTTATTTACAGCCTAAGAAATAAGGATGTAAAGGAGACTTTGAGAAAGTTAATCCATGTAAAAACCCTTTCTCACTCATAGCCACACACACACACATACACACACACACATACAGTGAGAGAGAGAGAGAGAGAGAGAGAGAGAGAGAGAGAGAGAAGAGAGACATACCTAAAGTATTTTTTCTTTTATTCATTGAATTCCTAATAGTCAAATATGAAACAAAAATAAAATATTTTGAGAAACTGTGGGGATAATGTGTTTGTGCATGTGAAAATTTACATTATTCACTGTAAATAACTTTATAGGGAATGGAAATTATGGTCTTTTTTTTAGACTAGAGAGAGCTAAATCATGGTTCTCTAATGATGTCCAAATATAAGTTTTATTATATTTTGTATTTCTCTTTTCTTTTCATTCTTCCTTTCCTTTTCTTTTTCTTGTTATCCACCCATCCTTAGTCCTTTTCTTTTCTGTCCTTTATGTTCCTCCTCTTGTATGCATATTTATATTTGTGTGTGAGAATCCTCACATTCATGTGTGAGCACACATGAATGATAATTCCCATGGTTTGTTTCTCCAGCAAACAATAAGAACGCATATTATATTATACACATTGTGCAAACTTCACACGAGCACTTTTGGAGTCAGTTTTCTTGCCTTCCCTCACTAAGAAAGAACTACACTGTGGGAATTATAATGTTTATAACTTTCTTTCCAACCACAGTATCTAACTGCTGGTTCTAAGATTACAGACTTACTTCTACCTACACATCTAAAACTTATTCATGTAAAATTTTAATAATTAGAATCTACAAAGGGTAGATAAAATTTTAAAGATTTTGTTCAGAGCAGTATTTATGTTATTATTTGAAACATTTGCTTTTATATGGCCTTTAAGTTTCTGCTTATCTGTACTACAGCTGGCTTCTTACACTATTTCCTTTTGGCAGTCCTGCCGTGATATCCAAGTGCCTCTTTTGATTTCTTTGCTCTGCTGTTTTAATTCACAAACTGTGAAGAAACAGAATTTTAACGACAGATCCATTCCATTCACAGGAAACTTCAGGCATTTCTTCTTTGTGTGCATCTTATCAAAGAACATTTTATCTTTAATTATTATGTGTATGTTGGAATGTTGATTTATGCACTTAAGTACAGTGCCCATTAAAGTCACAAGAGGATCTTGGATCCTTAGGAACTGGAGTTACAATCAGTTATGGGCTGCTCAATATAGATGTGAAGTTTTATATACTTGCAGAGGACATGAACTCACATTCTCTGTAAGAGTATTATGTGTTCTTGCCCCCTGAGCCATTTTTCTAGACCTTGCTGCTAGCTGCATCCATGTTGGCAGTAGTTGGACTATGGCTAATTTGTGGTGACCCATAATCATGTTTTCTAAAAGGTTGTAGTCTTCCAGAGGCTTCTTCCTTGTCAACGTCTATTTACACTCTTGATCCCCCATTGATTCTTTAATATTAATGTGCTATTTGCTGACCTGATCCTCTCACAGAACTAAGTTCACAAACAACTACCTGTGGGCTTGTTCACACTGTTGCAGCATGCTCTTCTGAATAAGGCATCAGCCAGAAGATGATGCTTTCATTTTCATCACCATTGAGTGATTTCCTTGGTGGATGATACACAGCTGTCTGCATGTGTCTGCTATCTAACTGTCACTTAGATTTTCATGGCACCTGTCTGATTTGTCCCATTTTTCCTCTAAAATATGAAGACTTGTAGAAAGTATCCTCTGTCTGTGTTTGACAGATCATGACTGAACTATGGTCTAAGCAACAAAGATGTGATGGAGAGAGATAATAAATAACTGGTCTATTACAGCATATCATTTTTAGAAACTTTATTTGGTTTTGAAACTGTGCTATTGCTCAATGTCAAATCAACTCATGAATGTAAGGTAACCCACTGATGCACATATCATTATCACATTATCATTTATTACAGAAATTATCAGGACTAAAATCACAGACAATTTAAAATGTATCACTGAATTAGATATTCTAGCATGAAGATTTGAGTATTAGTAAACTCTTCCATCTCTAGCCAGATTAACATTCATTTTACCTTATGTCTAATGAACTGCAATTATTTTGAGATATTCTCAAGTGCATGTAACTTTAGTGCTAAATACCCAACCACCACTTGTTTCAGAAATTTGTGTAGCTGTAAGATGGCTTTCACTGAAGTTTGCTAGATAAACTTCACCAATTAAGACTGGTAGTGATGGATACAAACATGTATTTATAGAAAGTGGTTTTATGCTAATCGTCAGAATTAAGTCTCCTCCTAGGTCCAGTACCCGGCCCTACCATAGGCTTTGGAATTGGTTTACATTACAAGGTATGAGTTCCTTCCTATACCCTATAGTGGGTACAAAATCTAATTCTAGAATGTTTGGTTACCCTACATTTTTTTTTTATAGTTTTTATAGTTTTGTTTCCTTCTACAAATCAGGAAAGCCAATTACAATGTCAAAATTATAATTTAATGTATATCTACCAACTATGGTTTTTAAAATGTTGGAATTCAAAATACAAATTCTTATATTATAAATACAGTTCATTTTATTGTTATTGCATTCCCCAATATGTTATTTTTGTTGAAAATATTATTTTCTTTAAAGGTATACATTACTTGACAGAGCATTTGATTAAATGCATATCATATCTGATTTACAGACTACCAGATATTAAATAAATGAGGTATCTCTATAGCTAAACTAAATGGCTTGTTGATATATTACTGTTTATGTTTAAGCACTTAGAAAGCTTTGGTTGCATATACTTATTATTATAATAAAGGAAATCACAATATTTCTTTTAGCCATTAAATGAAACAATTCAAAAGAAGAAAAGACTGTCTGAAGCTTGTAATTTATAGTCCAATGGTCATTGCACTGCATTGAATTTTACCAAGATTTTGATATTCCAAAAGATATCAGTCATGATTAGCAAATTTGAGTAGCAAGGATATAATCATTTAATTAAGTTAATTAAGCAGCCTACTAATTACAAAAAAAATCTGTCAACTCCATGTATCTAAATTTCCATTCTCCAATGACTGAAACAAGAAATTATGTTTCATCATGATTGTGTGCTAATTATAAATTATGCACACAAAATTTCAAGTGTGAAATCTTCATTTAAATAGAAAAGTCATCCCTGCTTTGCTTGTTATTTTATAGCTGAACACTCAACCTCAATTTAAATAGAATTTGAATAATCAGCTAACTTAGAGTTAAACTCGCTGTCCTTTTGTTGTTTGATTTTAGTTTTGTCAATTATTGTAGAAATTTTGGTAAATTCTGTGCAATATTCCTGAAAATGAATGAATATGGTACTATAGGTTTTTACTAATCAATTTCCTAACTGTCTCTTTGACATCTTTGTTCCTGAGACTATAGATCAGGGGATTTAACATGGGGATGAAGACTGTATAGAATACTGAGGCTACCTTGACCATGAGCCATGAGCTCTTGGTGTTTGGTACACAGTAAAGAAAAAGAATTGTTCCGTGGAAAATAGTAATGGCAGTCAGGTGAGAGGCACATGTAGAGAAGGCTTTACTACGGCCCCCGATGGAAGGCATCTTCATGACAGTGATAAAGATGAAAACATAGGAAGTGAGAATGATGACCAGGCTACTTATTTCATTAAAGGTAGCAGAGACAAAAATAATCTTCTGGTTAATGTAAGGGTCAGAGCAGGATACAGCCACAATAGCAGCATGCTCACACACAAAGTTATTTATAACATTAACACCTTGAAAAGATAATCTCAGCAAAAAGTAAGTAAGTGTCAGGGAACAGATTAGACCCCAAGAGTATGATGCACCCACTAAAAAGGAACACAGCTTTGGGGACATAGCAACCATGTAGAGGAGAGGATTACACACTGCAACAAACCGGTCATAGGCCATCACTGCCAACATATAGGTTTCTGTCACCACAAATATACATGCAAAAAAGAACTGCGTGATGCAGCCTGAGAAGGAGATGGTTCTGTCTTCTAAAATCAAGTTTTCCAACAGTTTGGGTGTCACAACAGTAGAGTAACAAAAATCCACAAAGGACAGGTGACTAAGAAAATAGTACATGGGGGTACTGCGGAGCTTTGTGTTGACTCTGATGATGGCAATCATGCCCAGGTTTCCCAGCACAGTGACTGTGTATACGGTCAGGAACACAAGGAAAAGGGGCACCTGGAGGTCCGGGTATTCAGAGAAGCCCAAAAGGATGAAAGTCACTGAAGTAGTCTGGTTTTCTTGGTCCCTGAGATAAAATAGAAAAGTTAAAACACAGAAGCAATTAAATAAAACAGTGAAAAAAAAAAGTTTGGAGGTTTAAGGGTTACCCATAAAGAGCTACACAGAATTTGATTTCAGTGGTTACATTAATTGAAATTCAAAACACAAGTTAACATATTATAATATATGTTTTTATCCTTTGCAGTTTACTATTGTGTACTCTTTAATAAAATACAGTTCATAAGGTCAAAGATGGATCACTCATTCATAGGACAAATTCTCATCATAATATTACAGAAGGTGCTGTTGTCTGCTGTAGCAGGCATTATGTGAACTATAGATGTATCTAGACACATCTTAGTTATACAAAACAGCAGCTACAGTGAAACCACAGATCTTCTAATTTCCTAATTATTCAAAGCAATTAAAATTATGGAAAAAATGGAAAGATGTTATTCCTATATGTGCTATGTTCTTCAAAAATGTCTCAACTACTCCTTTCTACAATTTAATTACATTTTTCTTAGAACTACATTATGACCACTTACTGACCCTAACAGAACACTCAGCATAAAATATAAAACTGTTGCACATAAGAATGACCCGTCTTTATGCCAAAATTAAAAGGCCTATGTATTTCACTACATCATGATTTTATTCTTTGAAATAATTTTAGACTGTGTCCTCCATATAAAAATATCATTATATCATTAACATATACATTCAGTTTTTTCAACTATTATTTTGGATTTCATTAAATATACAGCATTTAATATAACCTGAATACATTTACAAATCTCATAAAAATTATATTGAGTCCAAATTCTATAACTAGACTTTTAAAAACTTTATGAAAATCTCTATTCTTTCTCTGATCCTATTTTAATAAAGTGTGAGCAACTTAGGGTTGAAAGAGTAATCTTTTCCAATGATAAAAAAATATGATTTCAACAAGTTCTGATAAATTTTTTCAACGTGTGTAGCTTTTGGGTCCACTTCTTATATTCTGTGTTTATCTTGCTACACTCAGTGCTCAACTTCAAAGTCACCCATTTTGTCCCAGGAAGTGCCAAGTCTATGGAGTTGTTTGATGGCTTAGTGTGCTGTGTACACACTGTACATATGTGTCTGTAAAGAGCAAATCCATTCCTTCCTTTCTGTGAGATCCATTTTGGGTTTCTCATTATATTTCTTTTATTACTGAATATAATATTGAGAGTTTTAGAAACTACAGAATTATCAAATATAATTCATATCCTCAGTTTTTCTTTTGAGAATTAATATGAATTGAGATATATAGTTAAAAATAAGCATACCATGCATGCATTATAATTGATTAAAACTAAAATGTTTGTATATATAAAGAAAAATTATATGCAAATATAATGAACAAGTAGAACTGGTTTAGAAATATTGGTCACATAATAATAACACAAAACACAACTTGATAAATTCATCTAGTTAGCAAAACTATGTGGTTACCATAGGAGGTAGATTTACACATGAATTTTAAAGGCTGAGAAGATTAGTATTATACAGCACTTTGTTTTCAGGTAAAATAAAATGAGAGTTGGATAAACTCACCACAAAGCAGAAGAATTTGATGCATGCATTTATTTAAGACCCCTAACAAAAAATAATAGGCTCCAGGGCTGTCTTGCTAGGAATCAATTTATTTTATTTTATTAATTTATTTATTTTAATTAATTTATTTTAAGGAATATAATACAAACCATGAAAAATGCAAGTTTTACTCTTTAGAAAAATGACTTCTATCACATAGAAGTTTACAAAAAGAAATCTCATTGATAACTGAGAGAAAGGGACAAGGAAAAAGCAGAAACCCAGCACCAAACTGTGTCCTACATTTATGTTACAGAGACCTTGGGGATGTGAACCCTAGAGAATGCTACTGAAGAATTTCCCTAGAGGCACAAATCAAACTATTGGATGAAACAAAGCCCCATGTGATATTTTGTTTGTAATTTTATCTAAAATTAGTAACATTTTCATAAGCAGTTTTAATGATTTGAATATCTTACAAAGCATTTTATTAGATGCAAATATTCTTTAAACTTAAATACCTATAAATAGCTATAAAACATCTATAAATTAATACATAAATGGAGAACTAGCTTTCAGGGGATCAGCACCATGCAAGTTTCCAAAGGAGAGGAAAAACTCATAGTCCTATGTAGTGATATTTTATCTGTGTTCCCAAATAAAGTTTACCTGGGGATCAGAGGAAAAAGCCAGCCACTATAGTAAACATAGAAATCAGGCAATGGGAACACATGGCTTTAATCCTATCACTCGACACTCAGGGATCCATCTGGATCTCTATGAGTTCAAGGCCACACTGGGAACAGAACCATGTATGGAGGCACATACCTTACCAACACTAGTTAGCCATAAAGGTCTGGAGTTCTGTACAGACAGACAGGAAGTGACAGAGCTGGGCAGGAGGAGGACATGATGTAGCTGGGCAGAGAGAAAATGAGATGGCAGAACAGAATGGCATATAGGCATGGGTATACAGGAAGTAGGTCTCTTTGGTAGAGGATCTCCAAGTGATGAGAATATGGCTGGTTTCTTTCTGCTTTTCTGATCTCTTAGGTTTTAACCCCAATATCTGGCTCTGTTTTTTTTTTTCTTTATTAATAAGACCATTTAGCAATTTGTCTACAGAATTGAACCCCAACAATAATCAACGTAACACGAATACCCTCAGAGTAGGGTAATAGCATACATACACTGGCAATAATCAACAGCTCTCTATTGTACTTAAGATCCACTCATCAAGAGGGAAGACATACCTAGAACTGGATGCCTAGATAATTACTCAATTCTAGTAGTCATAGAGCTTGGAGTAGAACCTAACCACCACCACTTCACTAAACCAGCATAATCTGTAACTACATTCTAAATATTTGTCCTTATACACACAGATAAATATAGTCCTCATCTCTCATTAAAAGAACTCTTTGCTGCTGTCAGAGATGACTACAGAAAATCACAACCAATTAATACACAGAGTTAAGGAAATATATATATATATATATATATATATATATATATATATATAACAACTCCTACAGCTAAAGCTCAGGGAATATTTCAGAAGAGGGGTTAAAGCCACAGCATCTTGAAATTTGTGTGAGATCATGTCTCCTAGCAATGTACACCCATAAAGTCTCACTAACAGGATTCCCTAAACATAAACCTAACAAAGACAATAGTCATGGCAAAATGGACACTGGAAAGATCATAAGTCCTCAACCTTATACAAAGAACTACGAGCAACTAAAGAATTCTGAGAGTGGGAGAAATAGTGTTCCCCAGGGAAGAACACAATAATTGATTATTCACTACCAAATTGTGAGCCTTGAAAACATAATATGAGTAACATATATAGACTAAGAAGATATATTTAGTAATATGTATGTGTATATATGAATACATAATTTCATGTAAGAGAAATTAATGGGAAAAGGGTCATGTATTTGAAAGAGAGTAAGGAGTGATATATGGGACAAGGGATAAAAAAGGAAGAAGGGAATGAAGTAATTATATTATAATCAAAAAAACTAAGAGAAACTTTTAAAAAGCAAGCCTTTACCTCGAGTTTCAGAAGATCCAAAGCCCTCTTCTGGCTTCCTTGACACTGCATACATATATGCATAGAAAGTTGTCATTTGCTTAAAATAAAAATTTAAATCTATTAGAAACATTTTCCATTTTAAATACAACATAGTATAGATTCACACATGGATTTACACATTGGGAGGATTAGGGTCGTTCATTACTTTTCTTCTAAAATAGAGAAAAATATGATTTATTCATTTATAAAGATTCTTAGTGCTCTAGTGTTATTATTGTTAGGAAGCCATAAAAATAGTACAATCATAGCCAACTCAACACAACATGTTGCACAGGAGTTACATCTCCAGAGTACAGCGTCAGCATCACTAATGATTAGGGAAAGGACAAAACCACAGCAAGAACAACTCACTTACTGATTTTAAGCAAGAAACACATTTTTTTCCTTTCTTTCTTTCTTTCTTTCTTTCTTTCTTTCTTTCTTTCTTTCTTTCTTTCTTTCTTTCCTTCTTCCTTCTTCCCTCTCCCTCCCTCCCTCCCTCCCTCCCTCCCTCCCTCCCTCCCTCTCTCTCTCTCTCTCTCTCTCTCTCTCTCTCTCTCTCTCTTTCTTTCCGCCTTCCTCCTTCCTTTCTTTATAGTTGTTTATTTTGATTTGAGTTTTTGAGACAGGGTTTCTCTGTGTAGCCATGGCAGTCTGGGAACTCCTGTAGACCAGGCTGGCCTCAAATTCGGAGATTCTCCTGTCTTGGCTTCCTGAGTGCTGGATTAAAGGTTTGAGCTGTCACCACCTTTTTATCCAGGTTTGGTAGCATATGCCTTTAGTAGCTGCACTTGAAAGCAAAGCCAGACAGATCTTTGTGAGTTCAAGGGCAGCCTGGTCTGCAAAATGAGTTGTGGGACAGCTAAGGCTATTACACAGAGAAGCCCTGTCTCAGTTAAAAAAAAAAATGAATTTTACATTCTATTGATGCTTTTGTAGTTTAACATAAAATGTGCTGAATATAGAATAAAGGAAGAGCTTGTGTGTTTGTATTATGAGGGCTGGTACAAAATGAGGAAAATAAAGGAGAAGGATGGAAGGAGGCAGTGAAAGAGGGGAAGTGGGTAAAAAATAAAAAATACAGAGATCAGGGTGTTCTTTGCGTATTATTGAAGAAGATGTAAAGATGCCATATGCCTATGAAAACAAGTTCCACATGACCCAGCAGTTCTATCTCTAGTTTGCAGATTAATTAATACCAGACCCACATATTTCTTTCCAGATCATCTTTATTCACAAGAGACAAATGATAGAACCCAAACCGATAGCCATCAACAGGTATGCATCCTTAAATGTGGACAATTTATGTAGACATTAAAATAAATTAAATCAATAACATGGAGAACACATAGTGTATAATTCCAACCATGTGTGCTACTGATCAGGATCAAGTTCATGGATACAGACAGTATTCATACAGCTTACCAGGCACTGAATCTGGGGAGGAATCATTCAGTATGTACACAGCTCCAGTTTGGGATGGTGAAAATATTCTGGAGACAGTGAACACAGCAGCACAAGATAGTGAATGCATTTGATGACACAAAATTGTCCACTCTCAAGTGTTCATGTGATAAATCTATGTCCAGGATATTTTAAATTAAGATATTAAAAAGCAATAAAACACAGTTATAGAGAATTTAAATGGCAAAATATGTGGGTAGCTAATAATGACTAAAATATAAACACATTAGTGTCCGTGTGATGATTTTAAATTATAGTCCTAATAATACAAACTTAAAGTATCCATTCATGAGGATAATCTATCACACATGTCTATATTTTTGTTTTTGAGATTAGCCTTAAATAGCTAAGCCATCTCTCCACCTCGACACAGGTTTATATAATTGTTTCAACTATTGGAAATTCTTGAAACTGTGCTAAATTATAAATTAGTACATATTTTAATCTCAAGGTTTGAATCTCATAATGAATTTAGTATTAAACGAGTTAATTAGAAATCTTATGTCATTTATTGGAAGGAGAGCTGAGTGTCAAAGGCTCCTCCTTTTGTGTTGTCTTTAAATAAATGATATTTGAGTCATAGTATCTAAGTCACAATTGATGACAGTCCTCATTTTGCCTTTATGTTTCAAAAAGGTGGGTTAAAATTAGCATTAACACATGATTTTTGATTGACACATGGTGGTAGAAGACTTTATATGTGGATAAATATCGTCTAGTACTAAGAGATATCTGCATGCAGTAACTGCACATATATATTTAAACATGTTTTAAGCCTCGTGCTTTTTGTGTTTACACTTACAACTTATGAAATTATATACTTATAAATCAATGAAAACATAAATATTACCATGAGTGCCATTACTCTCTAACAGATGGTATTTTTCTTTTTTTAATGCTCTAATCATACCAAAAACCTCTTCAGGACAATAGCTTTGAGAGTTTGGTTTTGCTTACAAATAAACTCCAGTAGGTGGCAGAATTACACCATAATTCTAGTTAACAGGAAAAAATCTTGTTTTAAGGACAGAAACATTGAATATAGCATCATTCATATCTTTATCGGAGCCTGGCTATCCATTCCACTGATTTCTCAATTAATGGGTGATAAAGAAATCTTCAGAAGTAATAAAAGACATGGTTGGATTCAGATGTTCATATGCATTTTCCCTCTACCTTTGTTAATTTTTATTAGAATTAATGCTTTGACTCACTACTACTAGTTTTAAAAAGATAGCGTATAGTTGCCTACAAAATAACAACTACTATATGACTAAAATCTTAATTTGAAGCTGTGATATTTACTAGATTTAATGTCAATGTTAAACACATCCATGTAATATACAGGTGAGTACTTTCTCAACAACAACAGCAACAGCATTGGCTTCTAAATGTATTTTATTGCTACCATAAAAGTATTCTGAATTATAACAGAGTCCTTTGAGATTTATTGACTAAGATGAATGAAAGTGGAATCACTACATTTCTTTAAATAATTCTAATTATGAATGGCCTTTAAAAATACAGAACACTATACGAACTTAAATGACATTTTTGTACAATGCCCATGATAATCCTTTCTTAATTGTTTCAGCTTTAGTTCACTTGCTGCTGAAGTGGGCACTATAAATGGTCTTGACACTTCAATTTAAAAAAAAAAAAAACAGCCTAATTTAATGCACTTAAAAAATAACAGCAACCAAAATACACCAGCTTACTATCTGCTAAAAACTCAATGGCAAAAACGTAAGACTGAAAGTGAAAGTCTAGACTACAATAACCTAAGCAAGTGGTATATGAAAACAAGTGTAAGTTGCTACACGGGCATCTGTGTAAGCAATTTTTAGACAAAAGTGGTCAGAAGAGATAATGAAAGCTACTAGATACCAATGAAGGGAGTATCCCATCATATTGATATTATATTATAAATAATACTGAGATGAATGTTAGTCTACCCAGTTTCAGAAATTATATCCAACTAGACACACAAATGGATGACAGATCCAAATGCTATATCAATGTTTATATCTTCTTGCTTCTACAACTAAATACCTAAGAAGTGAATAAAAGCTTGAAAGTGTTATTTAACTCATAGTTCACAAAATACTGTCTATCACAGTGGGAAAGACAAGGTAGTGGCATCCTACCTACTCAGCAAATCAGGAAGGAGAGAACGTGAAATTTTGGTGCTCACTGTGTATTCTCTCTGTCTTTATCTCTATCTCTTTCTCTCTGTCTCTTTCTCTATCATATTCAATCTAATCCTGTAGACCATGAGGTGGTATTGACCACATCTAAAGTGCATCTTCCCTTCAGTTAATCTTCTCTGAAACATATTGGTATCACACAAAACAAATATCATGGTTGTTGCTGAGTAGTAGTCAATAGCACCCTTTTTACGAAAGGCTTGGCCAGTGTTTAGTAATAACTTGCTGATGTATGCCACAAGTTGTTTCTCTTCTTTAGACAATGCCAAAGACTACACACATTAAGGAGAAAATCACATTTTACTATGTGTAGTGGTTTGAATAAGAATGGCTGGCGGGGCAGTGGTACACACGCCTTTAATCCCAGCACTCAGGAGGCAGAGCCAGGCAGATCTCTGTGAGTTAGAGGCCACCCTGGTCTGCAGAGCAAGATCCAGGACAGAAACCAAAACTCAACAAAGAAACCCTACCCCCAAAACAAAACAAAACAAAAAAGTGACCCCCATAGGCTCATGTATTTGAATACTTTGTCCTTAAGGACTAGCATTCTTAGGAGGTATGTTCATGTTGGGGTAGGTGTAGCTTTGTTGGACAAAGTTTGTCGCTGGTATGGGCTTTGAGATTTCAAGTGCTCAAGCTAGGTCCAGTGCCTTGTTTTCTCTTCCTGCTGCCTACCGATACAGAAGTAGAATTCTCAGCTCCTTCTCCAGTACCATGTCTGCCTGTACACATACATGCTTCACACCATAATGATAATGGATGCATGTTCTGAATTTGTAAGTCAGCTCCAATTAAATGTTGTCTTTTATAAGTTTTCCATGGTCATGGTAGCCATTCACAGAAATAGAAACCTTAACTAAGATACTATGTTTAAAAGAAAATGCTAAAAAAAAGAAAGGCAAAAGACTAGGTCCATGAGAATCAATGAAAGATGAAAATATGGTGCTAACTTGCAATGGACTACTACTTAGATATTATAATAAATAATTAGTCATCCTTTGTTTTACATCTAGTATCCTCCTATGAGTGATTACATACCATGTTTGTCTTTCTGAGTCTGGGTTAGTTCACTCAGGATGCTTTTTTTCTAGATTCATCCATTTGCCTGCAAACCTCATGATGTTATTGTTTTTCTCTGCTGAGTATTAGTCCATTGTGTCCATTCTTCAGTTGAAGGGCATCTAGGTTGTTTCCAGGTTCTGGCTATTACAAATAATGCTGCTATGAACATAGCTGAGCATGTGCCCTTGTGGTATGATTGAGCATTCCTTGGGAATATGTCCAAGTGGTATAGCTGGGTCTTCAGGGAGATTGATTCCCAATTTTCTAA
Source organism: Peromyscus leucopus (assembly GCF_004664715.2). Classification (NCBI taxonomy): domain Eukaryota; kingdom Metazoa; phylum Chordata; class Mammalia; order Rodentia; family Cricetidae; genus Peromyscus; species Peromyscus leucopus. Next base: position 63,766,418 of record NC_051066.1, read on the forward strand.
GAAAGCGCCATATTCATTTCCAAAGTGGCTGTACAAGTTTGCATTCTGACAAAGGATGACTAGACTGCTACTCACAACTCCAGGGAGGCTACCTAGTAAAGAGGACCCTAATAAAGACACATTGATCACCCAACGACAGAGAAATGGATGAGATCCACATGAGCAAACTTGACATGGGGGGGGGGGGTTATGAAGAGCAAGACTCGAAGGAAAGAGAGCTTAGGGGAGCTGGAGATCCCAGCTGGATCAAGAACAGAGAGGGAGAACAAGGAAAGAGAGACCATAGTAAATGAAGACCACATGGGAATAGGAAGAAGCAAAGTGCTAGAGAGGTCCCCAGAAATCCACAAAGATACCTCCATAATAGACTACTGGCAATGGTCAAGAGAAAGCCCAAACTGACCTACTCTGGTGATCGGATGGTCAAACACCCTAACTGTCCTGGTAGAACTCTTATCCAATGGCTGATGGAAGCAGATGCAGAGATCCATGGCCAGGCCCCAGGAGGAGCTCCAGGAGTCCAATTGGTGAGAAAGAGGTGGGATTGTATGAGCGAGAGATGTTGAAACCATGATTGGAAAATCACAGGGACAAATAGCCAAACTAGTGGAAACACATGAATTATAAACCAATAGCTGAGGACCCCCCAACTGAATCAGGCCCTCTGGATAAGTGAGATAGTTGATTACCTTAATCTGTTTTGGAGGCCCCCAGGCAGTGGGACTGGGACCTGTCCTTAGTGCATGAGCTGGGTTTTTGGAGCCTGAGGCCTATTCTGGGACACTTTCCTCAGCCTGTGTGAAGGGAGTAGCGGACTGGACCTGCCTAGACTGAGTCTACCAGGCTGAGCTTAATTCCCAGGGCAGTCCTTGCCCTGGAGGAGGTGGGAATGGGGGGTGGATTGGGGGAGGGCAGTGGGCCCAGCAGGAGGGAGGACAGAGGATTCTCTGGCTGATATGTAAAATTAAATTAAATTATAAAATTTAAAAAAAAGAAATAATTAAATCATTTTGGATGATCGAGAAGTTGGATGGAAATAGCAATCATCCTGCTGAGTAAACAAAACTCAAAAGAAATATTGCTTGTTTTATGTCTTATATATGTAGCATTAAGATTTCAATAACAGACATGAAATCACAAGGATAATATAACCAAAGCTAGAGAAAAGAAGGAGACAAAAGCCTGGATTATAGAAGAGTAAATGACCTACAGGATTGTATGTTAATATAAAAATGTTAGGATGAAATTCAACCATTTGACTACTATTATATACTCATGAAATATATAAAGGAAATAATTGAAACATTGTATGACAAAAACCAATAATTAATTATGAAACTTGATCATATTATGCTAAATATTATTGGAGAGAAAAACACATAACATAATAAATATAGAGAGAAGGAGAAACATTCTAACCTAAAACCAAAGGGAGACAACAAACATTTAGCAATTTAGGACACAATTAATCAAACAGACTATAATTGCAAAACAGAAATACCTGTAGAAAACATTATAACAAAAATATATCTTATATAATTAATGATGCATACTAATCAAAATATAATAAATAAAAAGAAAAGATCACAATATCACCCAACTATAACTCCTGTGACCTATAATAGTGGAATATTTATAAGACATTTTGATACAATAGTGACAATAATGTTATGGGAATAACTAACCAACTTCTGAATGTATGTAGGGTTCACTCCATGAGACAGAACCCATACCTACATGCTCTAGTGGCTGCAGAGCTGGGCTGAAGCTAAGAAGTGGTTGAAATTGCCTAAAACCTGGATTTTTCTCATCCTAAGAGCAGCAAGAGTTTGGCTCCTTCCTGACCTTATCCAGGCAAACCCCAGTAGTTACACTTCCCTGAGTGCAGACTTGCTCCCATATACATAGCTTCTCACATCTCTAACGAGGAATTGGTTCCTACTTATCTGACAGCTGAAACATCCCAAGCTGGACTTTCTATATGACCTTATAAGATTCCTTCCCCTGTCCCCTGAGTATGCAAATGAAGAACGCCCTTGATGTTCTTGCCCCAGTCAATGACATATCACTGCATGGACCCAATCGGTCATTCTTCCTAGAGTATATATGTCCCTTGCCCCCTCCAAATAAATGAGTTGTCTACTGACACAGCCTCCCAGATGTCTTTTTCCTGTCATTCTTGTGACCACTCAGGATTCAAATAAGGCCCCCGGCCCTGCTTGGCCCATTTTCCATCCCTGGGTTGTGCTAGTGCTCAATAGAACATGCCAGGACAAAGTGGTACTCAAGCCCAGCAAGTGGTCAAGAACCTGAAACTAGATAGTACACAGGGCTAGGGTACAACTGCTGTGGATATAACTCTATATAAATAAAACACGGACCAGTGACCAGGCAGGAAGTATAGGCAGGACAAGGAGAGAAGAGAATTGAGGGAACAGGAAGAACGGGGGAGAGACATTGCAGCCACCGCCAGGACAAGCAGCACATAAAGACGCTGGTAAGCCACAAGCAATGTGGCAAGTTATAGATTTATAGAAATGGGTTAAATTAAGATATAAGAACAGTTAGCAAGAAGCCTGCCACGGCCATACAGTTTATAAGTAATATAAGTGTCTGAGTGATTATTTTATACATGGAATGTGGGACTGCGGGGCTTGGTGGAACCTGGAGAGAAGCCCTCCAGCAACATAAAACCTACTAGTATAATTCTGCTAAAGAAATATAGCCATAAAATGATTCTTATTGCCATATTGTAATAGTCATTGATGAGTGTCTTACTCAACACACATAAGAGAGGCTTCTACTTGCAGTAGATGACAATTAACCCAGAGACCTGCAAGTAGACACTGTACAAAGAGTAAGAGTACTCAGTTTTAAATGGGATGTCTTCATCACCCCCTTCCCCTCAAGGCTCAGGGATTAATGCAAAAGAGGAGATAGGAAGATTATTAGAGCCGGAGGTGATAGATGACTTCAAGAAAACAGTGTCTTCAAGACACAACTGGGCTGGTGCACATATTAACTCACAGATACTATAGTAGTATGCACAGGACCTGAAAAGATTCAAACCAGCCATAGTCTAAGCACTGAGAGGGAGATGTGGAGTCCCAACCCTAAACAAGATGATATCTGCAGTTGATACCCACTGACAAAGTTGATGTCAGTTTTCTCCAGTGGAATGGGTATGTCAACAACACTTGAGGGCACAAAATTTTCTTTAATTTGGTTTAGCTTTTGGGATTTTTATCTTATTGGTCTTTTTTATTTGTTGTAATTTTCATTTTTGTGGCTTTTTTGTTTGTTTGTCCCTCATATTGTTTTAGAGGAGAGAGACAAAGACAGAGAATAAAGGTGGGTGGGAGGATCTGGGAAATTGTGTATAGTATAAAAATAGTTAAAAAAGGAAAAGACTGAAATGTATATTTGTGGTAAATCCTCTAAATTATAATGAATTTAGTTTTACCAATTACTAAGACACATTACATGACATTGGGTTTCTGTGTCAATAAATCAAACATTCTATAGAAAAGCCCAATATAAAGTCTTTAAGTAAAGCAGCACTTATTAAGGAGTGATATCTACTATACACAAAAATATTTAAATGAAAGAATGAAAGGCAGAAATACAGAAGGAAATAAAGATATGAAGAAAGAAAAAAGAAAGGAAGGAAGGAAGAAAGAGAGAGAGAGAGAGAGAGAGAGAGAGAGAGAGAGAGAGAGAGAGAGCTATGCCTGCTGCATTGTGTGAGACACCTGGCCCTATGAAAGTGTGAATTGCCCAATATGTATTGCCCAAATATTTTTGCATGTTCTACCTG